>NC_057805.1:99273115-99275669 GCF_018294505.1 Triticum aestivum
AACGTTAGAGGGCACATGTCAAGTTTGTGTGTGGCAGGGAGACATGACTAGAGCGCTCGATGTATCGGTGTGTGTGGGGGGGAGGGGGGTGGGGGAAGGGGTAGGCAGAGGCCTAACTATAGAGGTAGAACGACTCGTATATGTGTTGAGAAGGAGAGACCCAGCTATGTCTTGAGGGAGATCGGTCGACATCCATACATAACTGAAGGACGGGAAATATGATGGGACAGAGAGAGAGGAGAGAGAGAGAGGGAGGGAGAGGGGTAGAGTGCTGGATGGGTGATGGAGTTGCTTCTAGAAGATGGTGGGAGAGGCCTACTAGACAAACTGAGGGTGGAACTGCAATGTTATCAATAAGAGTGGGGATGTGTTTCTGTGTGTGCCTGTGCGTGATAGATCTGTCGGGACGCATCCATGGATGATGAAGGGGAACCATGTGTTTGGTAAGCAAACCTAACTAGATCGGTAGATCAATTGTTGTTTGTCAGAGGAAGGGAGAGACACAACTAATGAGGTAGATCGATTGACGTGTGGGTAAAAACGAGTTATAAGGACCTAGCTAGCTATATGTATAGCGAGAGATCGGTCGGTGTACGTCCATTTGTTAGAGGCAAATAAGGCCCAGCGAGACGGATAGACAGAGAAAATGGATCTAGGAGGTGGTGCGAGAGGCCCAACTACTAGCTAGATAGGGGGAGGAGTGTGCGGTTGTGAGATCGATGAAAAGAGGGGCGAGAGTTTACACGTGTGTCTGACCGTATGAGAGACACGAGGCAAGGACACATAAAGGAGGAGATTGAAGGTGTGTGTGTATGTTGTAGGCAGGCATCGCTGGAGAGGTTTATCGATCGGTGTGTGTCGGAAAGGAGTTGTGGAGACTCTGGGAGAACGACCTAAAGAAAAAAATGAATGTGCCCGGTGGATAGAATGCCGAGGGAGGGGGAGGGCGAGGAGGGCGTGTGCATGCACGAGAGAAAGTTAGTGGTAGCTACAAAGGTTAGAGGATTGTGTGGGTGTAAGAGACTAACAAAGATCATAGTTTGATATTAAAGCGGATTCATATATTTGAATAGGAGATCATAGTGTTTTAAACATTGCATGCATGAATATAGCGGTGATACACGTGCTGTGCACATGTTATACCATAATGTGATAATGCATGGCGTTTGCAACTCACAGCTAAATGCCGAACAATCTAAACCATACTATACATCAAACAATCTCACGTTTTATTTGAATTTGTGATAATGTGTGGCGTTTGCAGCTTACAACTAAATATCGAACAATCTAAACAATACTATATATCGAACATTCTCACATTTTATTTGAATTTGTGGTAATGTGTGGTGTTTGCAACTCACATCTAAATACTTGTAGGCGTAGGGGGCGGGGCACCATACATAATGTGATAAACACATTATACATATGAGACACGGTTTAGATTATGAAGATCTAGCTAGAGCTAGAAATGTAATGTGATTTGAAATCAAAATAAAGTGGATTCAAAAAACCTAGTTCGAGTTCATATAGTACACATAGTTCATATGTAACTCGAGACTAATCATGTGGTGTGCTGTGAAGATAATACACAAACGATGGTTTAACTTGACAATAATGATGATTGTAGATCTTATTAAAACAGAGAAACGAATTCAAATGCTTTGACTTCACAACAATCATTACTGTAGATCTTATTCAAATAGAGAAACAAATTCAAATTTAGTTCATATTGAAGTGGTAGTATATACGTTTGGAATGCACTAAAACGTTCATTTGAGTAGTAGGTTGCATGCATTATACACGTAGTGAAATATTTTAATTGAACATAACATGAATTCAAAGTTTTGAATGACATTTGTAGTGCGCATTGATTTGGTACATTACACGTTAGGCTTGTCTGGAAATTTCAACCCGCGCCTTGTTAGCCCGAAATATTTAAGATATATCTTTGTCTCGTTGTGCTCCGACAACTCCCTCTTCCCCGACGACGTCGTCCACAGCAACACCTCGACGTCCCTCATCCACCGTACCGGATGAGGATCCGTCGTCGATCTCATCGTCCCGTCGGTTCAGCCACCCCGTCCTCCACCTCCAAGGAGCTGCCCCGACGTTCCCCTCGTCTTTCGCGCCACCTCCATTCCCACACCACCGTCTTCACCTGCACCACCGGAAGAGCATCATCATCACCGTTTCCTCGGATGAAGCTGCGGCCTAATCGGCGCCACCAAAGAGGTTGTACACTAATCGCCGCATTTTCTTCTTGATTCGATCTCACGATGCTGCCGACGCTCGGTCCCGAGCCGACATGGCGCGGCTCCATCCACGGCGGCGTCGCCGGCCACTTCCTCCATGGCGTCGCTCCCTCGGCGGCGACGTGCACATCAGTAGGAGCTGCTGCTGCTTTAGCTCTCGCTCGCGCTGCTGCTCTGCTCTTGCTCTCGGTCCCCTGCCTGGTCTGCTCTTGCTCGCGCTGCTGCTCTCGCTCTTGCTCTTGCTTGCGATGCTGCTCCAATTTAGCTACACTTCAGTCGATTGAATCGACTTTTGGGTCAGT
>NC_057805.1:99276088-99283895 GCF_018294505.1 Triticum aestivum
CCGGAGAAAAAGCTCGGCACGGGGGGGGGGCCTAGAGGGATGGCCGGGGCGGCGGCGGACCGGCGGTGGGGAGTGTTTTCGGGGCGGGCGGGGCGGTGCACCGCCGGCCGCGGGCGGCGGGGGGCTGCTGTTTGGCCGGCGGTGGCTGGTGGCTCAGGGGGGTGGAGGTTGAAGATGAACCGCATGCCCTTGATTTCGTATCCAACGGCTGCAAAATCGACTGACCAGAGATGAAAAAGTCAATCGACCGACGTGTAGCCTCACCTTCCTAGTGCGTTCAGTTTCGACAACAAAATTCAGTTTTGACAGTTAAGTTCAGTTTCGACAGTTAAGTTCAGAGATGAGCGGCTGATGTATTTTACATCTAGCACTTTGTGGTTATGTATTTTACGTCATGTATTGGAGATGCTATTAGAATTCCACTCAGGTTAACGTTGTTCGTTGTCTCTCTTGTCCTGCTTCAGCCTCGGCGTCGTACAACTCACGGGAGCTGCTCCAACGACGAAACCCTCCATCACAGTGGAGCAGTACCTCGGGCTCCATCTCCAGACACCTAAGATCTTCTTCCCCTCCTCCGACAGCAAAGTCAGACGGAGCATCCTCACCGGCCAACCCAATCACGCTGAGATCGACATGGCTTCGCCAAAGAGGTTGTACACTTGTTGCATCTCTTTTTTACTCTACATGTTATATATATTGTCCACTGAGCACACGGATTTGTTCCTTTAGTGTCTCCTTGAAAGAAAAAACGTAGGAATTTTAATTTTCACTTGTCCTCCTTTTCAAATTCCTATTCATGAAGCACAAGACTAAGAGATAGTAGCATAATAGCATTATAACCGTACATTTTCTTGTGGTTTGACTTAATCTCACCATGCTTCTTTACATCATGTGATCTTCCAATTGTTGTGAATCAAACACCCAGATTGGCAGAAATCCTGTGTTTTTTAATTCTCTGTTTTGCACGTGCATTCCTATCCTATTCCTGTCTATTTCCTATCCCTGCATTGTTGGAATCCTCCAATTCAAACGAGCCCTTACAGAATTACTTCTCTTACAGATAGTTGTCAAAGAAAACCTTGCGTGGTTTGTCCCGCTCCTGCTGCACCGTCGTCCACCCCAGCTCAGCTGCTCCAATGACAGAAGGGTCCAGCACAGCAGGGATCCGGCCTCCAGACTGTCTTTCGCCGCCTCAGATCTTCTTCCCCGCCGCTGGCAGCCATGAAAACTGCATTACCATCATCAACCGAGCAGATGACCTCGAGGACTACACGGGTCCGCAAGAGAGGTTGCACTCTTTCGTGTCTGCTAACGTTATGCATCGCTTAATATTACATGCTACTTTATCGTCCTGTTCACCGATTAGACTCTGAGTCAGCTCCAAACTAATGGTTAAACTTGAGTTTTTAAATGGTTGTGGGGTACATATCGGGGCCGCTATCAATAGTATCTATCTACTATCTGGTTAATCTCTGGTGTCTACTATGAGTTTCATGTTGGGTGGGAAACAAACAGTAAAGAAGCCATTATCTATATTTTTTAACTGAAGCCATTATCTGCCTGCTATTATTGGTTTTGGGTCTATCCACAGGTTGCTACCATCACTCTAGATTTCTGCATGCACTCCTTACATAATCTCACTATGTTTTATTCCTATGCATGACAGTTATTGTAAACAGTGGAACTGAACATGTAGAGCAAAAGAGACGAGCCTTGAGTGGCAATAAAATTTCATGCAGACGTCGCTCCATGGTAGGCGCAAAGGCAGCCCCCCTCCATGCATTTTGGATTGTAATCGAGAGGAAGATATCTGTTCTGAGGGGGATTCAGAAGGAGAAGACAACTCCTATTTACCCCCTGAGGTCTTCGCTCTAACTTGGCATGCTGATGTTGGTTATATCATGCATATGGTGTCTTGCATTGCTTATTTTATACATCAAATATGTCATCTGCTTAGTTTAGACATCCTTTGTCCGAATGCCATCTGTTTAGTTTATTCATCGTTTATGTGAATTATGCAACGCCATCTTGTCTAGCCAGGCATCATATATGTGAATTTTGCAATGCCATCCTGCTTAGCCAGTCATCTTATATGTAAATTATATCAGGCCATCCTTTTTTTTGTTACATATTACATTTGTCAACAATGTTAGTACATTCAACTGCTCTTCGTGTGCATCAGCCATTTGACACGGTGATGGCAAATTCTGGAGTGAAAACAAGGTCTTCAGAGCAGACTATGCTATCTGACGAAGCGCATATCTCGCTGGTTACGGATAGCTCCTTAGAGGAGGATTCAGAGACAGATGACCAGTCCTATTCCCTCCGAGGTGTATGCTCTAACTTGGCAGGGTTATGTTGCTCATATCATGCGTATGGTGTCTCGCATTGCTATGTCATTTGATTAGTTTAGACATGCTTTGTGTGAATGCCACCTGTTCAGTGTCTAACTACCATATATGTGAATTATGCATTGCCATCTTGTTGCAAGACATTATATATGTTAATTATACAATGCTATCTTGTTGCAAAGGCATTATATATGTGAATTATGCAATGCCATGTTGTTTAGCCAATCATCATGTATGTGAATTATATCATGCTATCATTTTTTTGTATTACGTGTTCCATTTGTCAACAACGTTTGTATATTCAACTACTCTTCCTGTGCATCAGCCATTTGAAGCGGTGATGGAAGTATCTGGAGTGAAAACAAGGTATTCAGAGCAGACAATGCTACCTGCTGAAGCAGACATCTTGCTGGTTACAGAGAGCTCCTCAGAGGAGGATTCAGAGACTGATGACCAGCCCTATTTCCCCCCTGAGGTCTATGCTCAAACTTGGCAGGGTTATATTACCCATGTCATGCATGTTGTCTTGCATTGCTTAGTTTTTACATCATATATGGATTGCCATCTACTTACTTGCTTACTAAATAATCATTTATTTGAATTATATCATGCCATCATGTTTACATAGTACATACACATCATCTATCTGAATTATGGCATGGCAACCCATTTAATAAAGACATCATATAGTTATATCATCTCATCCTGTTTAGTGTTTACAGTCATCATATTTTGAATTATGGCATTCTATCCGTGAATGTATGTGAATTATGGCATGCCAACCTATTTAATAAACACATTATATAGTTATGTCATGTCATCCTGTTTACATAGTCTCATATTTTGAACTATGTCTTTCCATCTTTTTTAGTTAGCCATCATAATGTGAAATTGTGTCATGCTATCCTGTTTAGTTAGCCATCATATATGTGAAATTGTGTCATGCTATCGTGTTTGGTTAGACAACATAAATATGAATTATTTCATGCCCTCTTTTATTCCCCACTATCCATTGCACCTGTCTATCATACAATGTCTATACTTTCAATTACTTTTCTTGTTTATCAGCCATTTGAATTGGGGAGCGTGATGGCAGTATCTAAGGGAGTAACAACACGGTCTTCAGAAAAGATAGTGCTACCAGTTGATGTAGATAGAACCACGGTTGTACTTGCCCAAGGACCAGATCCACCACACATAACCCAGACTCTCGCAGATTGTACCCCTACCCAGTTGGACAGAGAACCAGCTACACCCCTTCTAACCCCAACCCCGGCAGATAGTAACCCATTTCCAGTTGACACAACACCGTCTCCACCACAGAGCACCCAAACACGAGCAGTTAGTAAGGGAACTGCAGTGACCAAAGCACGAGGACCACCACTCCGAATCCCAACTCAACGCTTAAAGGAGAAGAAGATTTGTTCTCAGGTCAGGTTCTGTAGCTATGGTTCATACTCCTTTGCTCTTGCATTACTGTATTTACTCATACCAACTATTTTCAAATTTGAAGGATGGAATTGAAACTCCAATGGCGCAATAGTATGTTTTAAACCTGATTCTTTAACTAGTTTGCTGTTGTAACCTGCTCTATGTTGATTTCAGTTTCAATTGAATAAACAGTTATGTTCTCATGTCATGCACATTACGAGTGTTGTTATTGCTCTATAGTTACCCACACTTATATTCGGTCTATTATGCTTTGTCTTGAACAAATATTATTTGAACTGTGTCTCTATCTTGATTTGGCAACAAAAACTAGAACGATATAGACCATAAAGTGACCATTGTACATAGATATATGTTTGTTTCATGCTGTTATCCTGTCCACTTTACTACTGAACTCATTTACCAAAATGAGTTTCGTATACAACATGGTAAACATGTGATGTGTCAGCTTGTTTCTCTTTTAGAATGCGGACAAAATATTGGAGAACAGTACCGCGTTATCCAATGGTAAAGGAAGTAATGCAGATAAGGTTCAAGATAGTGAGACATCCCTGTTGGTCTCCAAGAAAGCTGATAAAAACTATCTTGACGACAGTGAGGGAACCCAAAAGTCCTGTCTTGATGTAGTGTTCGAGTTACTGGCCACTACTGCTGGCACAAGCTCTTCGAACTCGCTGCCTGAATCAGTTCGTCTTCTTGAGTCTCAACTTCAAGTTGAAAGACATCGATCAGATGTGCTGCGACAGGAAGCTGAAGGACTGAGGAAGTCCCTGCAGAATTTAGATGCATATTTTCTGGTGCAACAACAAGTGCTGGAGGATTTAAGCGTCAAACAAGAGAAAGTTAATAAGCTTGCTAAGCATCTTGCCAGCATTATGGGTACCCAGGATATTGTTTCTTGAGAACTTCTGAAGTGGTTTCAGTTCTGGATTTGTTTTGCTGCGGCGTTTATTTGCGCTGGTCGCCAACTTTGACAACCAGTGTATATGATATGCTGCTTTGTTCCCTATATTTGCACTGGTGGCGAACTTTGATGCCCAGTGGATGTAATATGTGTAATAGCCGTGATAGCCTAGCGTTAGTTGCTTGCTTATTTATTTCCTTGTTGTCTTGTTTATTTGTTTGCTTGTAATCATTGCAGTTCTTTTTCCGCGGTTAGCTAGTGGCTACAATAACCTATTTTTTAAAACTAGGCCACAATAACCATGGGCTAATATTTACTGTAGTGACATTGGGCCTCCTACTGGCCGTAGAAACAGTGGGCCTTCTACGGGTCGTAGAAACAATGGGCCTTCTACGGGCCGTAGAAACAATGGGCCTTCTGCGGGCCGTATCATCAATGGGCCTTATACGGGCCGTATGATCGATTGGCCAAACATGGGCCAAACAGACCGCATTATGGCCGTAAACGGGCTAGAGTTGGAATCGTCCGTTCATGGGCCGACCATAATGGGCCATCGTTAATAGGCCGTATTTGATGACGCTATGAAAACGGCCCAACGTATTAACGGACCATAAATGGGCCGACTGTAACGACGGGCTGAATTTGGCCCACAAGCAGAAAATGACCATAACGGGCCGTAAGTAATCGAATGCTGGAAATGAGCCCAAGAATAAATGGGCTCTGAGAAGGCCGAAAGATAACATGGGCTGGAAACGGCCCAACGGAATAACGGGCCGTTAATGGGTATAAAGTGATACACTGTTCATTACGGGCCAGTTTCACCACGGGCCATTAATGGGTGTAAAGTAATACATTGTTCATTACGGGCCAGTTTCACCATGGGCCGTTAATAGGCCAAGAGTTACATAGGGCCTCATATGGGCCAAAAGACGTCATGGGCCATACATGCGCCAGAAGTGAAAACGGGCTGGAATCATATTGGATGGCCCAGATGACGCTACTGGGCCTAATTCGGATAGGGCGTAACGGGCCTTGGGTTAGTGGGCTGTAAATGGGCTATATGCGAACAGGCCATTAACAGGCTTTCCATGGGCCGGCCCGCCAGCTTTTGACCAAGTCAAACGGGCCGGCCTTTTCACATGAATGGGCCTCTGTTGGGCCGTGCCACGTGTCGATGTATCATAGGCGCCTTCCGTCCAATGAGTGGATGACATCTGTCCCAACGATGAGCCAACACGTGTTTCCTCCAGCCAATGATGATTTTACACGTGGAGAATCGCCATTGGTCGGGGCTGTTAACGCGTTATCGGATCCAAAACCCGACCCGATAGCTTAACGGCGTTCCATTACGGTGGATGCCATGTGTCGGTCACCCTTGACGAAAGCACTTCTGTGATGCGCGATTTATCGTCATGGAAGTGGACACTTCCGTGATGATAATTTTGGTAATGTCATGGAACACTTCTACGACAGCACAGGTATGACTATCTTGATTCTGTCATAAATTTTTCATGGATGTACATGCATGACAAAAAACGCGACCTACTGTGACAAACACGTATCATCACGGAAGTGTCTTTTTTTGTAGTGGTCTGTCAAAAGGGAACCCACAAAGCAAGATCCAAACCTCTCTATTGAGCACTAATCTTCTCCAATTCATACCTTCGTTGTGCTTTTGAAAAATCACATGCACATCAGTGAAAGGATGGGGATTGTCTGTGAGTAGAGTATCTTTGTCAAACACACTATCTAACTTGATGTATGCCTAACCAAAAGGGCATGGAGTGATCTCTGAAAACCCTATGTGCTTGACATCGGAGAGGAATTCTGTCAATACCTCACGGATGTTGTTGAAGGCTACCGGGAGATTGGGAATGGGGACGATTGTAGCAATGACCCATTCCCCATGCGTCTTCGCCGCCGCACCCGCAACCACCCTAGCATGAGCAGGCCTCCCCTCGACATTGATGATCGGGTGATTTGGTGGTACGAAGGGGATGGGATTGAAGGGGGAGTTCGCCATCGTGCTGCTGGATGGAGGGGGGATGATGATGCCGGTCGAGGAGATGGGGGACGGCGCAATGTAGCAGAGGCAGAGGGGCATCTAAGAATCTGGAGCCGCGCGGTAATGGCTGGTACCAACTAGCGGCGGGGTAGCAAAGGCAAGAGCTTGATGACTGCCATGATTAGTGGCAGTGACAACAGGTCTAGTCTTGTCAATCACGGGAAGCGAGCCAGTCTTGCACTGTTCAAGGGGAGGTGGTGATTTCCATGTGGTAGACTGGATCCGAGTTTGGTCTTGGGATGATATACGCCCAACTTTATCATGGGAATCTTTGGCAATGTGGCCCCATCTTTTGCAAGCCCTGCACTTGATACGATTTTGACATTCAGGGCTGAAATGGCCCGTGAGGAGGCACCAAACACATAATGGTTCTGTATTGGGCCTGGCTAAGGAGTGGGCCTGGGCGTGGTCACGGGAGGTTTGAAACTGATTAGTAACTGCCTCATGATTGCCCAAAATTGAATGGGTGCGCCTTTGATCATGTCCCTGATTCACCACCAAGGATGAACTAGTCCGAATCGGATTCTTGGTAGAAATGGCTAGTTGGCGAGAATGAAAATGAGCAGGTGTAGAAACCGCTTGTGCTTATGATTTACTAGGATGTTTTACGGAAGACATGGGTCCATTCATCTTCCTTCTCTTGAAGGTAAAGATCAAGCTCGTAGGATGAGTTTGGGCCTCCATCCCCATAGAGAAGATAGTTAAGATTGAACGATGAGGTGAAGATGTTACCTCCCTTAATTATGGTGAATCCCACTTCTTTGGAAGAGACGGAGAATTTGAAAGACTAATTCTGGAGCTACTTGACTTTGAAAAGAGATGCCCTCCTTCCAAAGCAGGATAGAAGGATAGTACTTACTGATTCTTCTGTGAGTTTGATCTTCGATCTGGTGAATTCGGCTACCAGGAAGAATTCTTCCATGTATTGATCCGCTTGGAAGTTGGTGCGCACACCCCACTTCTTCCATACATCTTCTTCAAAAGCATGCCCTGTGGCGAAGTTGAGATCGGCGAACGACATGGAGATGGCTGCCTGAG
>NC_057805.1:99284098-99401636 GCF_018294505.1 Triticum aestivum
GGAGGGTGTAGCGCCGGATGATACGTCTCTGTCGTATCTACTTTTCCTAATGCTTGTTTTGGACTCTAATTTGCATGATTTGAATGGAACTAACCCAGACTGAGCTATTTTCAGCAGAACTACCATGATGTTGTTTTCGTGCAGAAATAAAAGATCTCGGAATGGCACGAAACTTTTTGGAGAAATTTTATGGAATAAAAAAAATACTGGAGCCAAGAACCACCGGAGGGGGCCCCTGGGTGAGCACAATCCACCAGGGCGCACCCCCCTCCTAGCGCACCCTGGTGGGTTGTGCGCACCTGGTGGCCCCGCAGATGCTGATTCCAACCCTATAAAATCCTATTTTCGGAGAAAAAATAGGGGAGAAAGAATTATCGCCGCCTCATGTTCTTCATCGGGAGGCCAGATCTGGAGTCCATTTGAGGCTCCGGAGTGGGGGATCTTCGATCTTCGTCAGCACCAACCATTCTCCATCGCCAATTCCATGATGCTCCCCACCGGGAGTGAGTAATTCCTTCGTAGGCTTGCTGGTCGGTGAAGAGTTGGATGATATTCATCATGTAATCGAGTTAGTTTTGTTAGGGCTGGATCCCTAGTATCTATTATGTTTTGAGATTGATGTTGCTATGACTTTGCCATGCTTAATTCTTGTCACTTTGGGCCCGGGTGCCATGATTTCAGAGCTGAACCGTTTATGTTATCACCATTATATCTATGTTCTAGATCCGATCTTGCAAGGTATAGTCACCTATTACGTGTTATGATCCGTAAACCCCGGAGTGACAAAAGTCGGGATACTTTTCGGTGATGACCGTAGTTTGACGAGTTCACGTATTCAGTATGTGTTAATGCTTTGTTTCGGTTCTCTATTAAAAGGAGGCCTTAATATCCCTTAGTTTCCATATGGACCCCGCTGCCACGTGAGGGTAGGACAAAAGATGTCATGCAAGCTCTTTCCATATGCACGTATGACTTTTTACGGAATACATGCCTACATTATATTTATGAACTGGAGCTAGTGCCGTATCGCCCTAGGTTATGACTGTATATGATGAATATCTTCCAACGAATTCACCGATCCAATGCCAACGAATTTCTCTTATATTGTTTCTGCTAAGTTACTACAGCTGCTGTTTCTGTTAGACTTGCTACAAAATCATTGCTACCACTGTTACCGTTACTATTGCTATTGCTACTGCTATCAAAACTATCATATTACTTTGCTACTGATCACTTTGCTGTAGATAATTAATCGCCAGGTGTGAATGAATTGACAACTCAGCTGCTAATACCTACAAATATTATTTGGCTCCCCTTGTGTCGAATCAATAAATTTGGGTTGAATACTCTACACTCAAAAACTGTTGCGATCCCCTATACTTGTGGGTTATCAACACCTTTTTCTAGCGCCGTTGCTGGGGAGCATAGCTATATTTGTTGAGTTACTTGGGATTATTAGCAATTTATCACTATGAAGAATCTGAAGGATACCAAGACTAAGATATTTCCCTCTAAGACAAGGGGAGGTAAGGAACTGCCATCTAGCTCTGCACTTGATTCACCTTCTATTTTGAGTAAACTTGCAACAACCACCACATGCTATTAATTCTAATATGTCGCAATTTATTGATGATGCTACTTCTATGGATAATGCTTATGATGATGCTAGTACCTTGCTTGATGATAGTGTGCCGCTAGGTGATTTTCTTGATGAACAAATTGCTAGAGCTAAAGAGAATGAAATTGTTGAAACTGATGAAGTAGTTGAAACTGAAAACCTTGAATCACCTATTAGACCTAGTGTTGGGGAATGTAGTAATTTCAAAAAAATTCCTACGCACACGCAAGATCATGGTGATGCATATCAACGAGAGGGGAGAGTGTTGTCCACGTACCCTCATAGACCGATAGCGGAAGCGTTAACACAACGCGGTTGATGTAGTCGAACGTCTTCACGATCCAACCGATAAGGTACCGAACGCACGGCACCTCCGAGTTCAGCACACGTTCAGCTCGATGACGTCCCTCGAACTCCGATCCAGCCGAGTGTTGAGGGAGAGTTTCGTCAGCACGACGGCGTGGTGACGATGATGATGTTCTACCGACGCAGGGCTTCGCCTAAGCACCGCTACAATATTATCGAGGTGTAATATGGTGGAGGGGGGCACCGCACACGGCTAAAAGATCGTAGATCAATTGTGTGTAGAGAGGTGCCCCTGCCCCTGTATATAAAGGAGCAAGGGGGAGGCCGCCGGCCAAGGAGGAGAGGCGCACCTAGGAGGAGTCCTACTCCTACCGGGAGTAGGACTCCCCCCTTTTCCATGTTGGACTAGGAGAGAGGGGGAAGAGGTGGAGGGGAGGAAGGAAGGGGGGCGCCGCCCCCCTCTCCTTGTCCTATTCGGACTGGGGGGGAAGGGGGGCGCGGCCCTGCCCTAGCCTCCTCTCTTCTCTTCCACCTAGGCCCACTAAGGCCCATTAAGTTACCGGGGGGTTCCGGTAACCTCCCGCTACTCCGGAAAAATCTCGATTTCACCCGGAACACTTCCGATGTCCAAACACAGGCTTCCAATATATCAATCTTTATGTCTCGACCATTTCGAGACTCCTCGTCATGTCCGTGATCACATCCGGGACTCCGAACAACCTTCGGTACATCAAAACATATAAACTCATAATATAACTGTCACCGTAACGTTAAGCGTGCGGACCCTACGGGTTCGAGAACTATGTAGACATGACCGAGACACCTCTCCGGTCAATAACCAATAGCGGATCCTGGATGCTGATATTGGTTCCCACATATTCTACGAAGATCTTTATCGGTCAGACCGCATAACAACATACGTTGTTCCCTTTGTCATCGGTATGTTACTTGCCCGAGATTCGATCGTCGGTATCTCTATACCTAGTTCAATCTCGTTACCGGCAAGTCTCTTTACTCTTTCCGTAATACATCATCCCGCAACTAACTCATTAGTCACAATGCTTGCAAGGCTTATAGTGATGTGTATTACTGAGTGGGCCCAGAGATACCTCTCCGACAATTGGAGTGACAAATCCTAATCTCGAAATACGCCAACCCAACAAGTACCTTTGGAGACACCTGTAGAGCACCTTTATAATCACCCAGTTACGTTGTGACGTTTGGTAGCACACAAAGTGTTCCTCCGGTAAACGGGAGTTGCATAATCTCATAGTCATAGGAACATGTATAAGTCATGAAGAAAGCAATAGCAACATACTAAACGATCGAGTGCTAAGCTAACGGAATGGGTCAAGTCAATCACATCATTCTCCTAATGATGTGATCCTGTTAATCAAATGACAACTCATGTCTATGGCTAGGAAACATAACCATCTTTGATCAACGAGCTAGTCAAGTAGAGGCATACTAGTGACACTCTGTTTGTCTATGTATTCACACAAGTATTATGTTTCCGGTTAATACAATTCTAGCATGAATAATAAACATTTATCATGATATAAGGAAATAAATAATAACTTTATTATTGCCTCTAGGGCATATTTCCTTCAGTCTCCCACTTGCACTAGAGTCAATAATCTAGTTCACATCGCCATGTGATTTAACATCAATAATTCACATCACCATGTGATTAACACCCATAGTTCACATTTTCATGTGACCAACACCCAAAGGGTTTACTAGATTCAATAATCTAGTTCACATCGCTATGTGATTAACACCCAAAGAGTACTAAGGTGTGATCATGTTTTGATTGTGAGATAATTTTAGTCAACGGGTCTGTCACATTCAGATCCGTTAGTATTTTGCAAATTTCTATGTCTACAATGCTCTGCACGGAGCTACTCTAGCTAATTGCTCCCACTTTCAATATGTATCTAGACCGAGACGTAGAGTCATCTAGATTAGTGTCAAAACTTGCATCAACGTAACCCTTTACGACGAACCTTTTGTCACTTCCATAATCGAGAAACATATCCTTATTCCACTAAGGATAATTTTGACCGCTGTCCAGTGATCTACTCCTAGATCACTATTGTACTCCCTTGCCAAAATCAGTGTAGGGTATACAATAGATCTGGTACACAGCATGGCATACTTTATAGAACCTATGGCCAAGGCATAGGGAATGACTTTCATTCTCTTTCTATCTTCTGCCGTGGTCGGGCTTTGTGTCTTACTCAATTTCACACCTTGTAACACAGGCAAGAACTCTTTCTTTGACTGTTCTATTTTGAACTACTTCAAAATCTTGTTAAGGTATGTACTCATTGAAAAAACTTATCAAGCGTCTTGATCTATCTCTATAGATCTTGATGCTCAATATGTAAGCAGCTTAACCGAGGTCTTTCTTTGAAAAACTCCTTTCAAACACTCCTTTATGCTTTGCAGAATAATTCTACATTATTTCCGGTCAACAATATGTCATTCACATATACTTATCAGAAATGCTGTAGTGCTCCCACTCACTTTCTTGTAAATACAGGCTTCACCGCAAGTCTGTATAAAACTATATGCTTTGATCAACTTATCAAAGCGTATATTCCAACTCCGAGATGCTTGCACCAGTCCATAGATGTATCGCTGGAGCTTGCATATTTTGTTAGCACTTTTAGGATTGACAAAACCTCCTGGTTGCATCATATACAACTCTTCTTTAATAAATCCATTAAGGAATGCAGTTTTGTTTATCCATTTGCCATATTTCATAAAATGCGGCAATTGCTAACATGATTCAGACAGACTTAAGCATAGATACGAGTGAGAAACTCTCATCGTAGTCAACACCTTGAACTTGTCGAAAACCTTTTTGCGACAATTCTAGCTTTGTAGACAGTAACACTACTATCACTGTCTGTCTTCCTCTTGAAGATCCATTTAATCTCAATGGCTCGCCGATCATTGGGCAAGTCAATCAAAGTCCATACTTTGTTCTCATATATGGATCTTATCTCAGATTTCATGGCCTCAAGCCATTTCGCGGAATCTGGGCTCATCATCGCTTCCTCATAGTTCGTAGGTTCGTCATGGTCAAATAACATGACCTCCAGAACAGGATTACCGTACCACTCTGGTGTGGATCTTACTCTGGTTTACCTACGAGTTTTGGTAGTAACTTGATCTAAAGTTACATGATCATCATCATTAACTTCCTCACTAATTGGTGTAGGTGTCACAGGAACCAGTTTTCTGTGATGAACTACTTTCCAATAAGCGATGAGGTACAGTTACCTCATCAAGTTCTACTTTCCTCCCACTCACTTCTTTCGAGAGAAACTCCTTCTCTAGAAAGGATCCATTCTTAGCAACGAATGTCTTGCCTTCGGATCTGTGATAGAAGGTGTACCCAACAGTCTCCTTTGGGTATCCTATGAAGACACATTTCTCCGATTTAGGTTCGAGCTTATCATGTTGAAGTTTCTTCACATAAGCATCGCAACCCCAAACTTTAAGAAACGTCAACTTTGGTTTCTTGCCAAACCATAGTTCATAGATGTCGTCTCAACGGATTTAGATGGTACCCTATTTAATGTGAATGCAGCTGTCTCTAATGCATAACCCCAAAACGATAGTGGTAGATCGGTAAGAGACATCATATATCGCACCATATCTAATAAAGTACGGTTACGATGTTTGGACACACCATTACACCGTGGTGTTCCAGGTGGCGTGAGTAGTGAAACTATTTCACATTGTTTTAACTGAAGGCCAAACTCGTAACTCAAATACTCTTCTCCATGATCAGATCGTAGAAACTTTATTTTCTTGTTACGATGATTTTCGCTTCACTCTGAAATTATATGAACTTTTCAAATGTTTCAGACTTCTGTTTCATTAAGCAGATATACCCATATCTGCTCAAATCATCTGTGAAGGTCAGAAAATAATGATACCTGCTACGAGCCTCAATATTCATCGGACCACATACATCTGTATGTATGATTTCCAACAAATCTGTTGCTCTCTCTCCATAGTTCCGGAGAACGGCGTTTTAGTCATCTTGCCCATGAGGCACGGTTCGCAAGCATCAAGTGATTCATAATCAAGTGATTCCAAAATCCCATCAGTATGGAGTTTCTTCATGCGCTTTACACCAATATGACCTAAACGGCAGTGCCACAAATAAGTTGCACTATCATTATTAACTTTGCATCTTTTGGCTTCATTATTATGAATATGTGTATCACTACGATCGAGATCCAACAAACCATTTTATTGGGTGTATGACCATAGAAGGTTTTATCCATGTAAACAGAACAACAATTATTCTCTAATTTAAATGAATAACCGTATTGCAACAAACATGATCAAATCATATTCATGCTCAACGCAAACACCAAATAACACTTATTTAGTTTCAACACTAATCCTGAAAGTATAGGGAGTGTGCGATGATGATCATATCAATCTTGGAACTACTTCCAACACACATCGTCACCTCGCCTTTTACTAGTCTCTGTTTATTCTGCAACTCCCGTTTCGAGTTACTACTCTTAGCAACTGAAGCAGTATCAAATACCGAGGGGTTGCTATAAACACTAGTAAAGTACACATCAATAACATGTATATCCAATATACCTTTGTTCACTTTGCCATCCTTCTTAACCACCAAATAGTTGGGGTAGTTCCGCTTCCAGTGACCAGTCCCTTTGCAGTAGAAGCACTTAGTCTCAGGCTTAGGACCAGACTTAGGCTTCTTCACTTGAGCAGGAACTTTCTTGCCGTTCTTCTTAAAGTTCCCCTTCTTCCCTTTGCCCTTTTCTTGAAACTAGTGGTCTCGTCAACCATCAACACTTGATGTTTTTCTTGATTTCTACCTTCGTCGATTTCAGCATCACGAAGAGCTCAGGAATTACTTTCGTCATCCCTTGCATACTATAGTTCATCACGAAGTTCTACTAAGTTGGTGATGGTGACTAGAGAATTCTGTCAATCACTATTTTATCTGGAAGATTAACTCCCACTTGATTCAAGCGATTGTAGTACCCAGACAATCTGAGCACATGCTCACTGCTTGAGCTATTCTCCTCCATCTTTTAGCTATAGAACTTGTTGGAGACTTCATATCTCTCAACTCGGGTATTTGCTTGAAATATTAACTTCAACTCCTGGAACATCTCATATCGTCCATGACGTTCAAAACGTCTTTGAAGTCCCGATTCTAAGCCGTTAAGCATGGTGGACTAAACTATCAAGTAGTCATCATATTGAGCTAGCCAAACGTTCATAACGTCTGCATCTGCTCCTGCAATAGGTCTGTCACCTAGCGGTGCATCAAGGACATAATTTTTCTGTGCAGTAATGAGGATAATCCTCAAATCACGGATCCAATCCGCATCTTTGCTACTAACATCTTTCAACATAATTTTTCTCTAGGAACATATCAAAAATAAACACAGGGAAGCAACAATGCGAGCTATTGATCTACAACATAATTTGCAAAATACTATCAGGACTAAGTTCATGATAAATTTAAGTTCAATTAATCATATTACTTAAGAACTCCCACTTAGATAGACATCCCTCTAATCCTCTAAGTGATCACGTGATCCATATCAACTAAACCATGTCCGATCATCACATGAGATGGAGTAGTTTCAATGGTGAACATCACTATGTTGATCATATCTACTATATGATTCACGCTCGACCTTTCGGTCTCCGTGTTCCGAGGCCATATATGCATATGTTAGGCTCGTCAAGTTTAACCTGAGTATTCCGCGTGTGCAAATGTTTTGCACCCGTTGTATTTGAACGTAGAGCCTATCACACCCGATCATCACGTGGTGTCTTAGCACGAAGAACTTTCGCACGGAGAACACTTTTATCTTGAAATTTTAGTGAGAGATCATCTTATAATGCTACCGTCAATCAAAGCAAGATAAGATGCATAAAAGATAAACATCACATGCAATCAATATAAGTGATATGATATGGCCATCATCATCTTGTGCTTGTGATCTCCATCTCCGAAGCACCGTCATGATCACCATCGTCACCGGCGCAACAGCTTGATCTCCATCGTAGTATCGTTGTTGTCTCGCCAACTATTGCTTTTACGACTATCGCTACCGCTTAGTGATAAAGTAAAACAATTACATGGCGATTGCATTGCATACAATAAGGCGACAACCATATGGCTCCTGCCAGTTGCCGATAACTCGGTTACAAAACATGATCATCTCATACAATAAAATATAGCATCATGTCTTGACCATATCACATCACAACATGCCCTGCAAAAACAAGTTAGACGTCCTCTACTTTGTTGTTGCAAGTTTTACGTGGCTGCTACGGGCTTAGCAAGAACTGTTCTTACCTACGCATCAAAACCACAACGATAGTTTGTCAAGTTGGTGCTGTTTTAACCTTCGCAAGGACCGGGTGTAGCCACCCTCAGTTCAACTAAAGTGAGAGAGACAGACACCCGCCAGTCTCGCGTAAGCGTACGCGTAATGTCGGTCCGGGCCGCTTCATCTCACAATACCGCCGAACCAAAGTATGACATGCTGGTAAGCAGTATGACTTATATCGCCCACAACTCACTTGTGTTCTACTCGTGCATATAACATCAACGCATAAAACCAGGCTCTGATACCACTGTTGGGGAACGTAGTAATTTCAAAAAAATTCCTACGCACACGCAAGATCATGGTGATGCATAGCAACGAGAGGGGAGAGTGTTGTCCACGTACCCTCGTAGACCGATAGCGGAAGCGTTAACACAACGCGGTTGATGTAGTCGAACGTCTTCACGATCCGACCGATCAAGTACCGAACGCATGGCACCTCCGAGTTCAGCACACGTTCAGCTCGATGACGTCCCTCGAACTCCGATCCAGCCGAGTGTTGAGGGAGAGTTTCGTCAGTACGACGGCGTGGTGACGATGATGATGTTCTACCGACGCAGGGCTTCGCCTAAGCACCGCTACGATATTATCGAGGTGTAATATGGTGGAGGGGGGCACCGCACACGGCTAAAAGATCATAGATCAATTGTGTGTAGAGAGGTGCCCCTTGCCCCCGTATATAAAGGAGCAAGGGGGAGGCCGCCGGCCAAGGAGGAGAGGCGCGCCTAGGAGGAGTCCTACTCCTACCGGGAGTAGGACTCCCCCCCTTTTCCATGTTGGACTAGGAGAGAGGGGGAAGAGGTGGAGGGGAGGAAGGAAGGGGGGCGCCGCCCCCCTCTCCTTGTCCTATTCGGAATGGGGGGGAAGGGGGGCGCGGCCCTGCCATAGCCTCCTCTCCTCTCTTCCACCTAGGCCCACTAAGGCCCATTAAGTTACCGGGGGGTTCCGGTAATTTCCCGGTACTCCGGAAAAATCCTGATTTCACCCGGAACACTTCCGATGTCCAAACATAGGCTTCCAATATATCAATCTTTATGTCTCGACCATTTAGAGACTCCTCGTCATGTCCGTGATCACATCCGGGACTCCGAACAACCTTCGGTACATCAAAACATATAAACTCATAATATAACTGTCACCGTAACGTTAAGCGTGCGGACCCTACGGGTTCGAGAACTATGTAGACATGACCGAGACACCTCTCCGGTCAATAACCAATAGCGGAACCTGGATGCTCATATTGGTTCCCACATATTCTACAAAGATCTTTATCGGTCAGACCGCATAACAACATACGTTGTTCCCTTTGTCATCGGTATGTTACTTGCCCGAGATTCGATCGTCGGTATCTCTATACCTAGTTCAATCTCGTTACCGGCAAGTCTCTTTACTCTTTCCGTAATACATCATCCCGCAACTAACTCATTAGTCACAATGCTTGCAAGGCTTATAGTGATGTGTATTACTGAGTGGGCCCAGAGATACCTCTCCGACAATCGGAGTGACAAATCCTAATCTCGAAATATGCCAACCCAACAAGTACCTTTGGAGACACCTGTAGAGCACCTTTATAATCACCCAGTTACGTTGTGACGTTTGGTAGCACACAAAGTGTTCCTCCGGTAAACGGGAGTTGCATAATCTCATAGTCATAGGAACATGTATAAGTCATGAAGAAAGCAATAGCAACATACTAAACGATCGAGTGCTAAGCTAACGGAATGGGTCAAGTCAATCACATCATTCTCCTAATGATGTGATCCCGTTAATCAAATGACAACTCTTGTCTATGGCTAGGAAACATAACCATCTTTGATCAACGAGCTAGTCAAGTAGAGGCATACTAGTGACACTCTGTTTGTCTATGTATTCACACAAGTATTATGTTTCCGGTTAATACAATTCTAGCATGAATAATAAACATTTATCATGATATAAGGAAATAAATAATAACTTTATTATTGCCTCTAGGGCATATTTCCATCACCTAGTCCTCCTAGATATGAAATGCCTAAGATACCTGAAGGTTATGTTATGGATGAGGAGACAACTAGAGACTTTCTTGCTTGCAATGATAGAGATGATCTTAATAAATTATTATGGAAACTGAAAGAAAAATATTTGAATGCTAGAATGAAAGTGATCCTAAGTTTGCTACTCACCTATATTTGTTGATGATAAGGATTGTGAATTCTTTGTTGACCCAGAGTTAATCACTTTGGTTGAATCTAATCCCTTTCATGGTTATGAAACTGAAACTGTTGTGGCACACCTTACTAAGTTGAATGATATAGCCACCCTATTTGCTCATGATGAGAATATTTGCTACTATTATATTCTCAAGTTATTTCCGTTCTCATTAAAGGGTGATGCTAAGACTTGGTATAATACTCTTGCTCCTGGTTGTGTGCATAGTCCCCAGGATATGATTTATTACTTCTCTAAAAAATATTTTCCTGCTCATAAGAAACAAGCTGCCTTACATGAATATTTAACTTTGTGCAAATTGAAGAAGAGAGTCTCCCACAATCTTGGGGGAGGCTTCTCCCATTGCTTAATGCTTTTCCAGATCATCCTCTCAAGAAAAATCAAATACTTCTTCACGATCCAACCGATCAAGTACCGAACGTACGACACCTTCGCGTTCAACACATGTTCAGCTCGATAACGTCCTCGCCTTCTTGATACAGAAAGACGGGCGAAGTAGTAGATGAGTTCCAGCAGCACGACGGCGTGGTGATGGTGATGGTGAACTTGTTCCCGCAAGGCTTCGCCATGCACTATGGAAAACTAGTCGGAGGACTAAACTGTAGAGAGGGGTGCCGCACACGGCTAAGAGATTGTTGTGGGTTGTGTGGCGCCCCCTCCTCATGTATATATAGGTGTGGGGGGAGGAGTGGAGGAAGCCAGGGCGCCCCCAAGGGGGAGGCGGTCACCCTTGGCCTCTGCCCTGCCGCGCCCCCTTTCCTTATAGGCGTATGGGAGGAAGGCAGGGGGAGGTGGCGTCCCCCCTTTCCTTTCTCTCATGAGGAGGAAAAGGCGGGAGGGGCCAACCCCCCTTTCCTTCCCCTAGGGCCGGCGGCAAGGGAGAGGGGCGCACCAACCCCTTGTGGGCGGGTGCGTTCCCCCCTTTGGCCCATTAAGCCCATATAGCCTCCCGGGGCTTCCCGGAACCCCTTCCGGTGATCCGATGACTACCAGATACCTCCCAAAACTCTTCCCGTGTCCAAATAACATTGTCCTATATATCAATCTTTACCTGCGGACCATTCCGGAGCTCCTCTTCATGTTTGTGATCTCATCTGGGACTCCGAAAAACATTCGGTCACCAAAGCACATAACTCATATAACATTATAACGTCAATGAACGTTAAGCGTCCGGACCCTACGGGTTCGAGAATTATGTAGACATGACCGAGACACCTCTCCGGTCAAGAACTAATAGCGGAACCTGGATGCCCATATTGGTTCCTACATATTCTACGAAGATCTTTATTGGTCGAACCTTATGACAACATACGTAATTCCCTTTGTCTATCGGTATGTTACTTGTTCGAGATTCGATCATCGGTATCTTCATACCTAGTTCAATCTCATTACCGGCGAGTCTCTTTACTCATTCCGTAATACATCATATCGTAACTAACCCCTTAGTCACTTTGCTTGCAAGCTTCTTGTGATGTACATTACCGAGAGGGCACAGAGATACCTATCCGATACACGGAGTGACAAATCCTAATCTCGATCCATGCCAACTCAACAAACACCTTCGGAGATACCTGTAGAGCATCTTTATGATCACCCAGTTACGTTGTGACGTTTGATATCACACAAGGTATTCCTCCGGTATCCAGGAGTTGCATGATCTCATAGTCGAAGGAATATGTATTTGACATTAAGAAAGCAACAACAATAAACTGAACGGTCATATGCTAAGCTAACAGATGGGTCTTGTCCATCACATCATTCTCCTAATGATGTGATCCCGTTATCAAGTGACAACACATGTCTATGGTTAGGAAACCTTAACCATCTTTGATCAACGAGCTAGTCTAGTAGAGGCTTACTAGGGACACGGTATTTGTTTATGTATCCACACATGTATTGAAGTTTCCGATCAATACAATTCTAGCATGAATAATAAACCTTTATCATGAATAAGGAAATATAATAATAACAACTTTATTATTGCCTCTCCATCAGTCTCCCACTTGCACTAGAGTCAATAATCTAGATTACATTGTAATGAATCTAACACCCATGGAGTCTTGGTGTTGATCATGTTTTGCTCGCGGAAGAGGCTTAGTCAACGGGTCTGCTACATTCAGATCCGTATGTATTTTGCAAACTTCTATGTCTCCATCCTTGACCTTTTCACGAATGGGGTTGAAGCGTCTCTTGATGTGTTCGGTTCTCTTGTGAAACCTGGATTCCTTCGCTAAGGCAATTGCTCTAGTGTTGTCACAAAAGATTTTCATTGGACCTAATGCACTGGGTATTACAACCAGATCGGATATGAACTCCTTCATCTAGACTCCTTCATGTGCTGCTTCTGAAGCAGCTATGTACTCCACTTCACATGTAGATCCTGCCACGACACTCTGCTTGGAACTGCACCAACTGATAGCTGCACCATTCAATATAAATATGTATCTGGTTTGTGACTTCGAGTCATCCGGATCTGTGTCGAAGCTAGCATTGATGTAACTATTTACGACGAGCTCTTCGTCACCTCCACAAACGAGAAACAAATCCTTGGTCCTTTTCAGGTACTTCAAGATGTTCTTGACCGCTATCCAGTGATCCACTCCTGGATTACTTTGGTACCTCCCTGCCAAACATTTGGTAAGGCACACATCAGGTCTGGTACACAACATAGCATACATGATAGAACCTATGGCTGAGGCATAGGGAATGACTTTCATTTTCTCTCTATCTTCTGCAGTGGTCGGGCTTTGAGTCTGACTCAATTTCACACCTTGTAACTGATAACCCACAAGTATAGGGGATCGCAACAGTTTTCGAGGGTAGAGTATTCAACCCAAATTTATTGATTCGACACAAGGGGATCCAAAGAATATTCTCGGGTATTAGCAGCTGAGTTGTCAATTCAACCACACCTGAAAGACTTAATATCCGCAACAAAGTATTTAGTAGCAAAGTAGTATGGAAGTAACGGTAACGGTAACAGAAGTAAAGTAGCAGTTTTGTAGCAATTGTAATAGTGGCAACGACAAAGTAACTTAGCAAAGATCAATATGTGAAAAGCTCGTAGGCAATGGATCAGTGATGGATAATTATGCCGAATGGCATTCATCATGCAACAGTTATAACCTAGGGTGACACAGAACTGGCTCCAATTCGTCAGTATAATGTAGGCATGTATTCCGTATATAGTCATACGTGCTTATGGAAAAGAACTTGCATGGCATCTTTTGTCCTACCCTCTCGTGGCAGCGGGGTCCTAATGGAAACCAAGGGATATTAAGGCCTCCTTCTAATAGAGAACCGGAGCAAAGCATTAGCACTTAGTGAATACATGAACTCCTCAAACTACGGTAATCACCGGAAAGAATCCCAATTATTGTCACCTTGGGGTATGCGGATCATAACTCGTAATAGGTGTCTACAACTTGCAAGATAGGATCAAGAACACAAATATATTCATGAAAACATAATAGGTTCAGATCTGAAATCATGGCACTCGGTCCCTACTGGCAAGCATTAAGCATAGCAAAGTCATAGCAACATCAATCTCAGAACATAGTGGATACTAGGGATCAAACCCTAACAAAACTAACTCGATTACATGATAAATCTCATCCAACCCATCACCATCCAGCAGGCCTACAATGGAATTACTCACGCACGGCGGTGATCATCATGAAATTGGTGATGGAGGAAGGTTGGTGATGATGATGGCGGCGAATCCCCCTCTCCGGAGCCCCGAACGGACTCCAGACCAGCCCTCCCGATGAAGAACAGGAGGCGGCGGCAGCTCTGTATCGTAAAACGCAATGAATGCTTCTCTCTAATTTTATTCTCAACGGATGTGAATATATAGAGCTGGAATTAGGGTCGGAGGAGGTCTAGGGGGCCCACAAGCCACCTAGGCGCGCCCTAGGGGGCGCCCCCTAGGCTTGTGGCCAATGGGTGGACCCCCTCTATTGATTCTTTCGCCAATATTTTTTATATATTTCAAAAAAATTCTCCGTAAATTTTTAGGTCAATCCGAGAACTTTTATTTCTGCACAAAAATAACACCATGGCAATTGTGCTGAAAAAATCGTCAATCCGGTTAGTTCCATTCAAATCATGCAAAATAGAGTCCAAAACAAGGGCAAAAGAGTTTGGAGATGTAGATACGACGAAGACGTATCAGTAACATAGGCAAGAACCCTTTCTTTGACTGATCCATTTTGAACTTCTTCAAAACTTTGTCAAGGTATGTGCTTTGTGAAATTCCTAGTAAGCATCTTGATCTATCCCTATAGATATTGATGCCCAATATATAAGCAGCTTCACCGAGGTCTTTCATTGAAAAATTCTTATTCAAGTATCTTTTATGCTATCCAGAAATTCTATATCATTTCCAGTCAATAATATGTCATCCACATATAATATCAGAAATGCTACATTGCTCCCACTCACTTTCTTGTAAATACAGGCTTCACCGTAAGTCTGTATAAAACCATATGCTTTGATCACCTCATCAAAGCGTATATTCCAACTCCGAGATACTTGCACCAGTCCATAGATGGATCGCTGGAGCTTGCACACTTTGTTAGCACCTTTAGGATCGACAAAACCTTTTGGTTGCATCATATACAACTCTTCTTTAAGAAATCTATTAAGAATGCAGTTTTGATGTCCATTTGCCAGATTTCATAATTATAAAATGCGGCAATTGCTAACATGATTCAGATAGACTTAAGCATCGCTACAGGTGAGAAAATCTCATCATAATCAACTCTTGAACTTGTCGAAAAACTTTTGCGACAAGTTGAGCTTTGTAGATAGTGACATTACCATCAGCGTCCATCTTCTTGAAGTCCAGTGTTCCGAGACCATGTCTGTACATGCTAGGCTCGTCAAGTTTAACCCAAGTATTTTGCATGTGCAAAACTGTCTTACACCCGTTGTATGTGGACGTAGAGTCTATCACACCCGATCATCACATGGTGCTTCGAAACGACGAACTTTGGCAACGGTGCATACTCGGGGAGAACACTTTTATCTTGAAATTTAGTGAAGGGATCATCTTATAATGCTACCGCCGTTCTAAGCAAAACAAGATGCATAAAAGATAAACATCACATGCAATCAAAATATGTGACATGATAAGGCCATCATCATCTTGTGGTTTTGATCTCCATCTCCAAAGCATTGTCGTGATCTCCATCGTCACCGGCTCGACACCTTGATCTCCATCGTTGCATCTGGGTCGCCTCGCCAACTATTGCTTCTACAACTATTGGTAACACATAGCGATAAATTAAAGCAATTACATGGTGCTTCCATTTCATACAATAAAGAGACAACCCTAAGGCTCCTGCCTGTTGTCGACATTACAAAACATGATCATCTCATACATCAACATATATCACATCACGTCTTGACCATATCACATCACAACATGCCCTGCAAAAACAAGTTAGACGTCCTCTACTTTGTTGTTGCAAGTTTTACATGGCTGCTATGGGCTTGTAGCAAGAACCGTTCTTACCTACGCAAAAACCACAATGGTGATTCATCAAGTTTGTTGTCTTAACCTTCTTCAAGGACCGGCCGTAGTCAAATTCGATTCAACTAAAGTAGGAGAAATAGACACCGCCAGCCACCTTTATGCGAAACTAGTTGCATGCCCGTCGGTGGAACCAGTCTCATGTGCGTGGACATGTAAGGTTGGTCCGGGCCGCTTCATCCCACAATACCGCCGAATCAAAATAAGACGTTGGTGGTAAGAAGTATGTGATGTTTGCTAGGACTACGTCGGTATTTCCCCCTAGAGGAAGGGATGATGCAGCACAACAACGGTAGGTATTTGCCTTAGTGATGAAACCAAGGTTATCGAAACAGTAGGAGAACCAAGCAACACAACGTAGACAACACCTGCACACAAATAACAATTACTCGCAACCCGACATGTTAAAGGGGTTGTCAATCGCTTTCGGGTAATGACGCCCAAGGTAGGCAAACGAACGTGAGAGGGTTGTAAATATTGATAGATCGAACGCCAAATAAAATAAATTGCAGCAAGGTATTTTTGGTTTAATAGATCTGAAAATAAAAGCAAAGGAAAAATAGATTGCAAAGGCAAATATATGAGAAAGAGACCCGGGGGCCGTAGGTTTCACTAGTGGCTTCTCTCAAGAAAAATAGCAAACGGTGGGTGAACAAATTACTGTTGGGCAATTGATAGAACTTTAAATAATCATGACGATATCCAGGAAATGATCATTATATAGGCATCACGTCCAAGATTAGTAGACCGACTCCTGCATGCATCTACCACTATTACTCCACACATCAACCGCTATCCAGCATGCATCTAGTGTATTAAGTTCATGGACAAACGGAGTAATGCAATAAGAACGATGACATGATGTAGACAAGATCTATTTATGTAGAAATAGACCCCATCATTTTATCCTTAGTAGCAACGATACATACGTGTCAGTCCCCCTTCTGTCACTGGGATCAACCACCGTAAGATCGAACCCACTACAAAGCACCTCTTCCCATTGCAAGATAAATAGATCAAGTTGGCCAAACAAAACCCAAATATCGAAGAAGAAATATGAGGCTATAAGCAATCATGCATATAAGAGATCAAAGAAGACTCAAATAACTTTCATGGATAAAAAGATAGATCTGATCATAAACTCAAAGTTCATCAGATCCCAACAAACACACCGCAAAAAGAGTTACATCATATGGATCTCCAAGAGATCATTGTATTGAGAATCAAACGAGAGAGAGGAAGCCATCTAGCTACTAACTACGAACCTGAATGTCTACAAAGAACTACTCACACATCATTAGAGAGGCACCAATGGAAGTTGTGAACCCCTCCGTGATGGTGTCTAGATTGGATCTGGTGGTTCTGGACTCTGCGGCGGCTGGAATTGATTTTCGTTGACTCCCCTAGGGTGTCTGGAATATTGGGGTATTTATAGAGCAAAGAGTTGGTTCAGGGGGCACCCGAGGTGGACAACCCACCAGGGCGCGCCTGGGCCTCCTGGCGCCCCCTGGTGGGTTGTGCTCCCCTCGGAGCACCCCCAGGCGCTTCTTCGGCCCACTGGATGTCTTCTGGTCCAAAAAATCTCCAAAAAGTTTCGCTGCATTTGGACTCTGTTTGGTATTGATTTCCTGCGATGTAAAAAACATGCAGAAAACAGCAACTGGCACTTGGCACTATGTCAATATGTTAGTACCAAAAAATGATATAAAATGACTATAAAATGATTATAAAACATCCAAGAATGATAATATAACATCATGGAACAATAAAAAATTATAGATACGTTGGAGACGTATCAACATCCCCAAGCTTAACTCTTGCTCGTCCTCGAGTAGGTAAGTGATAAAAACAGAATTTTTGATGTGGAATGCTGCCTAACATGTCATATCATATTCTTTACTTTATAGAATGGACATTTGGACTTTTATATGATTCAAAGCAATAGTCTAGTTTTGACATGATGACTTAAATACTCAAGCATATCAACAAGCAACCATGTCTTTCAAAATATCAATGCTAAAATAAGCTATCCCTAGCCCATCATGCTCAACCATTGATCCATTCATGAAACACACTCGCATATTAACTACACCCAATACTCAAGTACGATCATAGTGCCTCTTAGTTGGTGCTTTTATAAGAGAAGATGGAGACTCAAATTCAAAATAAAAATTGCATAAAGTAAAAGAAAGGCCCTTCGCAGAGGGAAGTAGGGATTTGTAGAGGTGCCAGAGCTCAAAGCAAAAAACTTAGAGATAAAAACATTTTGGGAGGTGTGCCTTTCCCACGAACGAAAACGACTTAGATTTCCCAACACTTTCCATGCTAAATATGTAATAGGCGGTTCCCAAACAGAAAATAAAGTTTATTCCTTTTTCCACCATACTTTCACTTTCCATGGCTAGCCGAATCCACGGTTGCCTTCTATACCAACACTTTCGAAGGAATTTATTATTTGACAACATAAAGTAAATTCATTTTTCATTTCAGGAATGGGCATCCCTAATAGCTTTGCCTTACTCTCGTGCAAGGACAAGTGAATAAACACTCATCGTGATCTAGCATGGAAAATATTAGCCACCCCTCACCATCTCGCGAGCGGTACGAACACACAAAAGAGAAGTTTATTTTGAAAATTAGAGATCGCACATACAAATTTGCTTGGAACGACAAAAGAATACTGCATATAGGTAGGTATAGTGGACTCATGTGGCAAAACTGGTTTAAAGGTTTTTGGATGCACAAGTACTGATCATACTTAGTGCAAAATGAAGGCTAGCAAAACATTGAGAAGCGAACAACCAAGAAACGAATAATCTCATAAGCGAGCATTAAGCATAATTAACACTGAATAATGCACCGCAAGTAGGATGTAATTTCATCGCATGACTATTGACTTACGTGCTTGCGTAGGGAATCACAAACCTTAACACCAATATTCTTACTAAAGCATAATTACTCATCAACATGACTCACATATCACATCATCATATCTCAAAACTATTACAAGGAATCAAGTTTATTTTGTCCAATGATCTTCATGAAAGTTTTTATTATATCCTTCTTGGATATCTATCACTTTGGGATTAATTTACATGTGTTGCTTTTGATAAGCTCAAACAAATATAAGTGAAGATCATGAGCATAAATTTTTCTTTCTCTCAAAATAATTTAAGTGAAGCAAGAGAGAATTTCTTGAAAATTTTACTAACTCTCAAATAAATCTAAGTGAATCAAGAGAGAATTTCATCGAAAATACTAAAGCACACTGTGCTCAAAAAGATATAAGTGAAGCACTAGAGCAAATCCATAACTCATAAAAATTTA
This sequence comes from Triticum aestivum, assembly GCF_018294505.1. Classification (NCBI taxonomy): domain Eukaryota; kingdom Viridiplantae; phylum Streptophyta; class Magnoliopsida; order Poales; family Poaceae; genus Triticum; species Triticum aestivum. The sequence goes on from NC_057805.1 coordinate 99,303,504, forward strand.
AGTGAAGCATAGAGAGCTATTCTAACAAGGCATGGCATAATTTTGGATCTCTCAAATAGGTGTGTCCAGCAAAGATTCAAGACTTAAAAAGAAAAAGAAAACAAGCAAAGACTCATATCATACAGGACGCTCCAAGCAAAACTCATAGTATGTGACGAATAAAAATATAGCTTCGACTAAAATATCGATGGTCGTTAGAAGAAAGAGGGGATGCCACTCGGGGGCATCCCCAAGCTTAGTTGCTTGCTTCTCTTTGGATAATGACTTGGGGTTCCATGGGCATCCCCAAGCTTAGGCTCTTCTTACTCCTTATTCCTTCATCCATCGTAAGATAACCCAAAACTTGAAAACTTCAATCACACAAAACTCAACAAAACCTTTGTGAGATCCGTTAGTATAACAAAGAAAATCACTACTTTGAGTATTGTATCAAACCTATTCATATTTTATTCTTGCACTATATATACTGTATTCCAACTTTCCTATGGAAAAAACTCATCAAAGAAAACCATAGAATCATCAAAACCAGCACACAACGCAAAGAAAACAGAATCTGTCAAAAACAGAACAGTGTGTAGCAATCTGGATATTTCGAATACTTCTGTAACTCCAAAAATTATGAAAAATTAGGAAGACCTGTGTAATTTGTATATTAATCTTCTGAAAAAATAATTGGTATTTTAGCACGCTCTAGTTAAAAATGAGAATTGTTTTCGTGAGCACAAAAGTTTCTATTTTTCAGCAAGATTGAACAACTATCACCCAAGAAGATCCTAAAGGCTTTGCTTGGCACAAACACTAACTAAAACAAACAATCATAACAGTAGCATAATTGTTCAAACACTCAAGAACATAAAGCAAAAAGAAAAAATAAAATTTATTCATTGGGTTGCCTCCCAACAAGCGCTATCGTTTTACGCCCTTAGCTAGGCATAAAGCAAGGATCTAAGTTTTGTCATGTTTGTTTTGAGATCCATAGGATGCTCTCATGATTGATTCATAGGGTGGCCTCTAGGGAAGTGTTCCATACCCTCCCTTCTTTCATATAAATCATGGCACCGGTAGTGCGTAAAAACGGTCTACCAAGAATAATTGGACAAGATGGATTGCAATCAATATCAAGAACAATAAAAATCTATGGGCACATAATTCCTATTTGCAAGAATAAGAACATTATTAATTCTTCATATAGGCTTTTTAATAGTAGAATCCGCCAAGTGCAAATTTAAAGAACATTCTTCAATATCGGTGAGACCAAGCACATCACATAAAGATTTCGGAATTGTAGAAACACTAGCACCCAAGTCACACAAAGCAAAACACCCATAATTTTTGATCTTGACTTTGATAGTAGGTTCCCATTCATCATGTAATTTTCTAGGAATTGAAACTTCTAAGTCCAACTTTTCTTCAAAAGCTTTCATCATAGCATCAACAATATGTTTAGTAAAAGCTTTATTTTGTTCATAGGCATGGGGTGAATTTATCATGGATTGAAACAAAGAAATACAATCAATCAAAGAGAAACTATCATAATTAAAGTCTTTGTAATCCAAAAGAGTGGGCACATCACTAGTCAAAGTCTTGACCTCTTCAAACCCACTTTATCAATTTTCTCAACAAGATTTCACCCTCCAAATTATCGGGACGCCTTCTAACTAAAGTTGACTCTTCTCCGGTCCCTTTTTCATCAATCTTAACTTTACTAAACAAGGAATCAATAAAAGAAAACCAATCATTTTAAGATCTTCATTATTTTTGTGAAAGCAATCACTAGAAAATGCTTTTTCTAAAAATTCTCTTCTAGCTCTAAGCATAGCGGTTCTTTTCTTACTTTCATCCATAGAAACATAAAGAGCTTTAATTGATTCCTCAACTTTAGGCACAAAAATTTTCATGTTGAGATTTTCTACTTCATGAGAAATTCTATCAACACTTCTAGACAAATCATCAATCTTATTCAACTTTTCTTCTATAGTAGTGTTGAAATTTTTTAGCGTGTTGATAAATTTCTTTAATATTATTCTCAAGATCAGAGGTGTTCCTATTATTATTGTAAGATTGATTTCCATAGGAATTACCATAATTATTAGAGGAATTACTAGGAAAAGTCCTAGGATTAAAATCACCTCTATAAGCATTGTTATTGAAATTATTTCGAGAGATAAAATTCACATCTATGGCATCACTATTTTTCCCAATCAAAGTAGAAAAAGGCATATCATTGAAATCACTAGGAACACTTTTACTAGCAACCAATTTCATAAGAGCATCAACTTTTTCACTCAAAGAAGAAATTCTTCACCCGAATTAATTTTTTTACTAGTAGGAACTCTTTCGGTATGCCATTGTGAATAATTTGCCATGATATTATCAAGCAATTTGGTTGCTTCACCCAAATTAATTTCCATAAAAGTACGACCCGTGGCGGAATCTAAAAGATTACGAGAAACAAAATTCAACCCCGCATAAATTTTTTGTATGATCATCCAAAGATTTAACCCATGAGTTGGGCAATTCCTTAGCATCATTTTCATCCTTTCCCAAGATTGTGCAACATGCTCGTGTTCATGTTGCTTGAAATTCATGATCTGGGTTCTAAGGGAAATAATATTTGTGGGCGGAAAATACTTAGTGATAAAAGCATCTTTGCACTTATTCCAAGAATAGATACTATTGCGAGGCAAAAGAAAACCAAATTTTTGCAGCATCACGCAAAGAAAACAGAAATAATTTCATCTTCACAACATCATTGTCCACATCTTTTTTCTTTTTCATATCGCATAATTCCACGAAGGTATTAAGATGGGATGCGGCGTCCTCATTAAGAGTACCGGAAAATTGATCTTTCATAACAAGATTCAGCAAAGTAGTATTAATATCACAAGACTCCGCACTAGTGGCGGGAGGAGCAATCGGAGTGCCAATAAAATCATTGTTGTTGGTATTTTAGTAATCACACAACTAGGTGTTCTCTTGAGTCATTGTGACTACGCAACAAGATTGCACTCAAAAACAGATCTGGCAAGAAAACTACGAACGAAAAACAGGGCGAATAAAACGACATTTTTTTGTGAAGTGGGGGAGAGGAAAATGAGAGGCAAATGGCAAATAATGTAAATTGCGAGGAGATGAGATTTGTGATTAGGAACCTGATATATATTGAAGATCCTCCCCGGCAATGGCGCCAGAAATTCCTTTTGATGTCTGCTAGGACCACGTCGGTATTTCCTCAAAGAGGAAGGGATGATGCAGCACAACAGTGGTAGGTATTTCCCTCAGTGATGAAACCAAGGTTATCAAAACAGTAGGAGAACCAAGCAACACAACGTAAACAACACCTGCACACAAATAACAAATACTCGCAACCCGATGTGTTAAAGGGGTTGTCAATCCCTTTCGGGTAACGGCGCCCAAGGTAGGCAAACAGACATGAGAGAATTGTAAATATTGATAGATCGAACGCCAAATAAAATAAATTGCAGCAAGATATTTTTGTATTTTTGGTTTAATAGCTCTGAAAATAAAAGCAAAGGAAAAATAGATCGCAAAGGCAATATATGAGAAAGAGACCCGGGGGCCGTAGGTTTCACCAGTGGCTTCTCTCGAGAAAAATAGCAAACGGTGGGTGAACAAATTACTGTTGGGCAATTGATAGAACTTCAAATAATCATGACGATATCCAGGCAATTATCATTATATAGGCATCACGTCCAAGATTAGTAGACCGACTCCTGCCTACATCTACTACTATTACTCCACACATCGACCGCTATCCAGCATGCATCTAGTGTATTAAGTTCATGGAGAAACGGAGTAATGCAATAATAACGATGACATGATGTAGACAAGATCTATTTATGTAGAAATAGACCCCATCGTTTTATCCTTAGTAGCAATGATACATACGTGTCGGTTCCCCTTCTGTCACTGGGATAAAGCACTGTAAGATTGAACCCACTACAAAGCACCTCTTCCCATTGCAAGATAAATAGATCAAGTTGGCCAAACAAAACCAAAATATCGGAGAAGAAATACAAGGCTATAAGCAATCATGCATATAAGAGATCAAAGAAGACTCAAATAACTTTCATGGATAAAAAGATAGATCTGATCATAAACTCAAAGTTCATCAGATCCCAACAAACACACTTCAAAAATAGTTACATCAAATGGATCTCCAAGAGACCATTGTATTGAGAATCAAACGAGAGAGAGGAAGCCATCTAGCTACTAACTACGGACCCGTAGGTCTACAAAGAATTACTCACGCATCATCGGAGAGGCACCAATGGAAGTGGTGAACCCCTCTGTGATGGTGTCTAGATTGGATCTGGTGGTTCTGGACTCTGCGGCGGCTGGAATTGATTTTCGTCAACTCCCCTAGGGTTTCTGGAATATTGGGGTATTTATAGAGCAAAGAGTCAGTTTAGGGGGTACCCGAGGTGGGCACAACCCACCAGGGCGTGCCTGGGCGTCTTGGCGCGCCCTGGTAGGTTGTGCTCCCCTCGGAGCACCCCCAGGCGCTTCTTCGGCCCACTGGATGTCTTCTGGTCCAAAAAACTCTCCAAAAAGTTTTGCTGCGTTTGGAATCCATTTGGTATTGATTTCCTGCGATGTAAAAAGCATGTAGAAAACAACAACTGGCACTTGGCACTATGTCAATAGGTTAGTACCAAAAAATGATATAAAATGAGTATAAAATTATTATAAAACATCCAAGAATGATGATATAACAACCTAGAACAATCAAAAATTATAGATACGTTGGAGACGTATCAGTATGAATATCACCGCCCACAACTCTTTGTGTTCTACTCGTGCATATCATCTATGCATAGACCTGGCTCGGATGCCACTGTTGGCAAACCTTGCATGGAAAACAAAAAAAATTCTACGCACACACAAGATCTATCCATGGAGATGCATATCAATGAGAGGGGAGAGTGTGTCTATGTACCCTCGTAGACCATAAGTGGAAGCGTTAGATAACGCGGTTGATGTAGTCGAACTTCTTCGCGCTCCAACCGATAGAGTACTGAACGTACGACACCTCCGTGTTCAGCACACGTTCAGCTCGGTGACGTTCACGTCTTCTTGGTCTAGCAAGACGGCGAGGTAGTGGATGAGTTCCGACAACACGACGGCATGGTGACGGTGATGGTGATGCTATCTCCGCAGGGCTTCGCCTAAGCACTACGAAAATATGACCGAGGGTGTAAACGGTGGAGGGGGGCGCCGCACGCGGCTAAGACAATGCTTTGTCCTTGTGTGGCGCCCCCTCCCCCCCCCCCACCCACACACACACACATATAGATATATATAGGTGGCGGGGAGGGAGCAGCAACCAAGGAGGCACCCCAAGTAGGTCGAATCCTACTTGGGGTCCTCCCCCAAGCCGTGCCCCCCGTTCCTTTCTAAGAGAGCAGGGAAAGGCAGGGGAGGGTGGCGCCCCCCTTTCCTTTCTCCCATGTGGAGGGGAAAGCAGGAGGGGCTAGCACTCCCCCTTTCCTTCCTAGGGCCGGCATCTAGGGAGAGGGGCGCGCCAGCCCCCTTGTGGGCTGGTGTGTCTCTCCCCTTGGCCGATTAGGCCCATAGACCTCTCGGGGGTGTCCGGAACCCCTTCCGGTGCCCTGTTGACTATCCGGTGCATTCCGAAACTCTTCCGGTGTCATGTCCGTGATCTCATCCGGGACTCCGAACAACATTTGGTCACAAAATTATATAACTCATATAACACTATATCATCAACGAACGTTAAGCGTGCGGACCCTACGGGTTCAAGAACTATGTAGGCATGACTGAGACACCTCTCCAGTCAATAACCAATAGCGGAACCTGGATGCCCGTATTGGCTCCTACATATTCTACGAAGATCTTTATTGGTCGAACCTTATGACAACATACGCAATTCCCTTTGTCCATCGATATGTTACTTGCCCAAGATTCAATCGTCGGTATCTTCGTACCTAGTTCAATCTTGTTACCGGCAAGTCTCTTTAATCATTCCGTAATACATCATCTTGCAACTAACTCATGAGTCACTTTGCTTGCAAGGCTTCTTATGATGTGTATTACCGAGAGGGCCCAGAGATACCTCTCCAATACTCGGAGTGACAAATCCTAATCTCGATCTATGCCAACTCAACAAACACCTTCGGAGATACATATAGAGCATCTTTATGATCACCCAGTTAAGTTGTGACGTTTAATAGCACACAAGGAATTCCTCCGGTATCCGAGAGTTGCATAATCTCATAGTCGAAGGAATACTTATTTGACATTAAGAAAGCAATAGCAATAAACTGAACGATCAATATGCTAAGCTAACGAATGGGTCTTGTCCATCACATCATTCTCCTAATGATGTGATCCCATTATCAAATGACAACACATCTCCATGGTTAGGAAACCTTAACCATCTTTGATCAATGAGCTAGTCTAGTAGAGGCTTACTAGGGACACATTATTTGTTTATGTATTCACACATGTATTTAAGTTTCCGATCAATATAATTCTAGCATGAACAATAAACCTTTATCATGAATAAGGAAATATAAAATAACAACTTTATTATTGCCTCTAGGGCATATTTCCTTCAGTCTCCCATTTGCACTAGAGTCAATAATCTAGATTACATTGTAATGAATCTAACACCCATGGAGTCTTGGTGCTAATCATGTTTTGCTCGTGGAAGAGGCTTAGTCAACGTGTCTGCAACATTTAGATCCGTATGTATTTTGCAAACTTCTATGTCTCCATCCTTGACCTTTTCACGATTGGAATTGAAGCATCTATTGATGTGTTTAGTCCTCTTGTGAAAACTGAATTCCTTCGCCAAGGCAATACCTCCAGTGTTGTCACAAAAGATTTTCATTGGACCCGATGCACTAGGTATTACACCCAGATCGGATATGAACTCCTTAATCCAGATTCCTTCATGAGCTGCTTCCGAAGCAGCTATGTACTCCGCTTCACATGTTGATCCTGCCACGACGCTGTGCTTGGAACTGCACCAACTGACAGCTCCACCATTCAATATAAATACGTATCAGGTTTGTGACTTTGAGTCAGCCGGATCAGTGTCGAAGCTAGAATCGACGTAACCATTTACGACGAGCTCTTCGTCACCTCCATAAACGAGAAACATATCCTTGGTCCTTTTTAGGTACTTCAGGATATTCCTGACCGCTGTCCAGTGATCCACTCCTGGATTACTTTGGTACCTCCTTGCCAAACTGATGGCAAGGCACACATTAGGTCTGGTACATAGCATAGCATACATGATAGAACCTATGGCTGAGGCATAGGGAATGACTTCCATTTTCTCTCTATCTTCTGCAGTGGTCGGGCTTTGAGTCTGACTCAATTTCACACCTTGTAGCACAGGCAAGAACCCTTTCTTTGACTGATCCATTTTGAACTTCTTCAAAACTTTATCAAGGTATGTGCTTTGTGAAAGTCCTATTAAGTGTCTTGATCTATCCCTATAGATCTTGATGCCAAATATATAACCAGCTTCACCGCGGTTTTTCATTGAAAAATTCTTATTCAAGTATCCTTTTATGCTATCCAGAAATTCTATATCATTACCAATCAACAATATGTCATCCACATATAATATCAGAAATGCTACAGAGCTCCCACTCACTTTCTTGTAAATACAGGCTTCACCATAAGTTTGTATAAAACCATATGCTTTGATCACCTCATCAAAGCATGTATTCCAACTCCGAGATGCTTGCACCCGTCCATAGATGGATCGCTGGAGCTTGCACACTTTGTTAGCACCTTTAGGATCGACAAAACCTTCTGGTTGCATCATATACAACTCTTCTTTAAGAAAACCATTAAGGAATGCAGTTTTGGCGTCCATTTGCCAGATTCATAATTATAAAATGCGGCAATTGCTAATATGATTCAGACTGACTTAAGCATCACTACGGGTGAGAAGGTCTCATCATAGTCAACCCCTTGAACTTGTCGAAAACCTTTTGCGGCTAGTCAAGCTTTGTAGATTGTGACATTACCATCAGTGTTTGTTTTCTTCTTGAAGATCCATTTATTCTCAATGGCTTGCTGATCATCGGGAAAATCCACCAAACTCCATACTTTGTTCTCATACATGGATCCTATCTCAGATTTCATGGCCTCAAGCCATTTATCAGAATCTGGGCTCATCATAGCTTCTTCATAGTTCGTAGGTTCGCCATGGTCTAATAACTTGACTTCTAGGACATGATTAACGTACCACTCTCGTGCGGAACATGCTCTGTTCGACCTACGAGGTCCAGTAGTAACTTGATCTCAAGTTTCATGATCATCATCATTAGCTTCCTCTCTAGTTGGTGTAGGCATCACGAGAACAAATTTCTCTGATGTGCTACTTTCCAATCTGAGAGAAGGTACAATTACCTCATCAAGTTCTACTTTCCTCCCACTCACTTCTTTCGGGAGAAACTCATTCTCTAGAAAGGTTCCATTATTGGCAACAATGATCTGGCCTTCGGATCTGTGGCAGAAGGTGTAGCCAATTGTTTCCTTAGGGTATCCTATGAAGACGCACTTCTTGGATTTGGGTTCGAGCTTATCAGGCTGAAGCCTTTTGACATAAGTGTCACAACCCCAAACTTTAAGAAATGACAGCTTAGGTTTCTTACCAAACCACAGTTTATACGGTGTCGTATAAACAAATTTAGATGGTGCCCTATTTAACGTGAATGCAACTATCTCTAATGCATAACCCCAAAACGATAGTGGTAAATCGGTAAGAGACATAATAAAACGCACCATATCCAATAAAGTACGGTTACGATGTTTAGACACACCATTACGCTGTGATGTTCCAGGTGGCGTGAGTTGTGAAACAATTCCACATTGTTTTAAATGAAGGCCAAACTCGTAACTCAAATATTCGCCTCTGCGATCCGATCGTAGAAACTTTATTTTCTTGTTACGATGGTTCTCCACTTCACTCTAAAATTCTTTGAACTTTTCAAATGTTTCAGACTTGTGTTTGATTAAGTAGATATATATACCCATACCTATTCAAATCATCTATGAAGGTCAGAAAATAACGATACACGCCGCGTGCTTCAGCACTCATCGGATCGCATACATCGGTATGTATTATTTCCAATAAGTCATTAGCTCGCTCCATGTTCTGGAGAACGAAGTTTTAGTCATCTTGCCCATGAGGCATGGTTCACAAGTATCAAATGATTCATAACCAAGTGATTCCAAAAGTCCATCCGCATGGAGTTTCTTCATGCGCTTTACACCAATATGAGCTAAACGGCAGTGCAACAAATATGTTGCACTAACATTATCAACTTTGCATCTTTTGGCATAAATATTATGAATATGTGCCTCACTACGATCGAGATTCAACAAGAATAGACCATTCATCAAGGGTGCATGACCATAAAAGATATTACTCATATAAATAGAACAAGCATTATTCTCTGATTTAAATGAATAACCGTCTCGCATTAAACAAGATCCATCTCGCATTAAACAAGATCCAGATATAATGCTCATGCTCAACGAGAAAGTAACGATAGTAGTAACAAAAGTGCAGCAAGGTAGCCCAATCCTTTCGAGGCAAAGGACAGGCCAAAATGGTCTCTTATGATAAGCAAAGCGTTCTTGAGGGTACACGGGAATTTCATCTAGTCACTTTCATCATGTTGGTTCGATTTGTGTTCGCTACTTTGATAATTTGATATGTGTGTGGACCGGTGCTTAGGTGCTGTTCTTACTTGAACAAACCTCCTACTTATGATTAACCCTCCCGCAAGCATCTGCAACTATGAGAAAAGTATTAAGAATAAATTCTAACCATAGCATTAAACTTTTGGATCCAATCGGTCCCTTACGGAATAGCGCATAAACTGGGGTTTAAGCTTCTGTCACTCTCGCAACCCATCATCTAATTGCTAATCCACAACGCATTCCCTTAGGCCCAAATATGGTGAAGTGTCATGTAGTCGACGTTCACATGACATCACTAAGGGAATCACAACATACAAACTATCAAAATATCGAACACATATCAAGTTCACATGATTACTTGCAACATGATTTCTCCCGTGACCTCAAGAACAAAAGTAACTACTCACAAATGATAATCATGCTCAAGATCAGAGGGGTATTAAATAGCATAATGGATCTGAACATATAATCTTCCACCAAATATAGTAATCAACTACAAGATGTAATCAACACTACTAGTCACCCACAAGCACCAATCTATAGTTCCGGTAACAAGATTGAATACAAGAGATGAATTAGGGTTTGAGATGAGATAGTGCTGTTGAAGATATTGATGGAGATTGCCCTCCTCAAGATGGGAGAGTTGTTGGTGATGATGATGAAGATGATTTCCCCCTCCGGGAGGGAAGTTCCCCCGGCGGAATCGCTCCGCCGGAGGGCAAAAGTGCTCCTGCCCAAGTTCCGCCTCGAGACGGCAGCGCCCCGCCCCGAAAGTCCTCCCCTTATTTTTTCTAGGTAAAAATGAGCTATATACCCGAAGATGGGCACTAGAGGTGGGCCTGGGTGAGCATAATCCACCAGGGCGCGCCTGGGCTCCCTGGCACGCCCAGGTGGGTTGTGCCCACCTGGTGGGCCCCCTCTGGTAGTTATTTGCTCCAATATTCCTCAAATATTCCATAAACAATCTCCGTGAAGTTTCAGCTTGTTTGGAGTTGTGCAGAATAGGTAGCCTGACGTAGCTTTTCAAGGTCCAGATTTCCAGCTGCCGGAATTCTCCCTCTTTGTGTATACCTTGCATATTTTGAGAGAAAAGGCATTAGAATTACTCCAAAAAGCATTATTATGGATAAAAACATTATAAATAACAGTAAGAAAACATGATGCAAAATGGACGTGTGAACTCCCCAAGCTTAGACCTCGCTTGTCCTCAAGCGAAAACCAAAATCGAAAAACATGTCCACATGCTTTGAGAGAGAGAGGTATCGATAAAAACAAAATACGGACATAGAAGCATCATGTTGATTATTATAGCAGCAACAAATTTAAACATAAGACTTTTGTCATAGAACTTTTATCATATACTTCTCATGAATAAGTAACAATTCATCACACAATTGAAGTATAAAGCAAAAACTCTATTAAAAACCAGCAAACTATGTTCTTAGTCAACTTTGCAACTACAATTCATCATCTTTTCAGGAAGGGTCACGTATCGTAGCCTTTAGGCAAGTCCACATACTCAACCATCATATAGTGTTCTATGATTGCTAACACTCAGCGCGTACACATGAGCAAAACGTTTCAACCGGACACATAGAAAGATAGGGGCTTATTGTTTCGCCTGCCAACATATTCACCTCAACGGTTATGTCAACAATAATGACTCATGCTATCTATATTCAACTGGACATATGTGCCTAGATCTTTCCTCACCACATGATGCTTGCCAAAGGAGAAAAATAAAAAGGGATAGAAGGAAAAATTTGACTCTTTGCATAAAGTAAATACATAAAAGTAAAAGATAGGCCCTTCACAGAGGGAAGCAGAGGTTGCCATGCGCTTATTTGTTTGTATGCTCAACCCCTTATTGCAAAATAACGTCACGTTGCATTGCCCCTTGTGATAGCGACCTTTATTATGGAGTCTGTCGCTTTTATTCTTCACCATCACAAGTTCGTGCAACGCTCAAATTCTCTTACACTAAATGATCTCACACATTTAGAAGCAATTTTTATTGCCTTCTTGCACCAATGACAACTTACTTGAGGGATCTTGCTCAATCCCTAGGTAGGTATGGTGGACACTTGGAAGTAAGATTCGGGTTTAAGGGTTTTTGGATGAACAAGTAGTATCTCTACATAGTGTAGAATTTTTGGCTAGCAAAGATAGGGGGCAAGCATCATGTAGCGACCCGACCCAAATGGATCGAAGTCTCTGTGCTTAAGTGTCATCCCTGGATCGGTATGCTAACATACACAGTACTCGAGGATTTATAACAGAGGTAAATCACATGTATAAAGTAACGTAAATACTGTTACCTCAATCCAAATAGCGGAAGTAACAACAAGGTTGTGGATTCCCATCAACACCAACGGCAAAGTTGAGAGTAGAAATTGTAACCCTAATGTATCACTTACTCGTCATAAGAATCCTGCAACATGAGACGTTGCAGCCATGTAGGACAGTACATTGAATGTACTGGCAATTTCACACTGTAGAGCAATGCTGAATAATGCACTACATGCATATTTGGCTGGTGCAGGCTCTAACTTCAATTTTTCATAAAGATAATTGCTACCTCTTGAGCACTGCGTTGGTTTTCCCTTGAAGAGGAAAGGGTGATGCAGTAAAGTAGCGTAAGTATTTTCCTCAGTTTTTGAGAACCAAGGTATCAATCCAGTAGGAGGTCACACACGAGTCCCTCGCACCTACACAAACAAATAAATCCTCACAACCAATGCAATAAAGGGGTTGTCAATCCCTTCACGTTCACTTACGAGAGTGAAATCTGCTAGATATGATAAGATAATATTCTTGGTATTTTTATGATAAAGATGCAAAGTAAAATAAAAGGCAATAAAAATAACTAAGTGTTGGAAGATTAATATGATGGAAAATAGACAAGGGGGCCATAGGTTTCACTAGTGGCTTCTCTTGAGAGCATAAGTATTACGGTGGGTGAACAAATTACTGTTGAGCAATTGACAGAATTGAGAATAGTTATGAGAATATCTAGGTATGATCATGTATATAGGCATCACGTCCGAGACAAGTAGACCGACTCCTGCCTGCATCTACTACTATTACTCCACACATCGACCGCTATCCAGCATGCATCTAGAGTATTAAGTTCATAAGAACAGAGTAACGCTTTAAGCAAGATGACATGATGAAGAGGGATAAACTCATGCAATATGATATAAACCCCATCTTGTTATCCTCGATGGCAACAATACAATACGTGCCTTGCTGCCCCTACTGTCACTGGGAAAGGACACCGCAAGATTGAACCCAAAGCTAAGCACTTCTCCCATTGCAAGAAAGATCAATCTAGTAGGCCAAACCAAACTGATAATTCGAAGAGACTTGCAAAGATAACCAATCATACATAAAAGAATTCAGAGAAGATTCAAATATTGTTCATAGATAAACTTGATCATAAACCCACAATTCATCGGTCTCAACAAACACACCGCAAAAGAAGATTACATCGAATAGATCTCCACAAGAGAGGGGGAGAACATTGTATTGAGATCCAAAAAGAGAGAAGAAGCCATCTAGCTAATAACTATGGACCCGAAGGTCTGAGGTAAACTACTCACACATCATCGGAGAGGCTATGGTGTTGATGTAGAAGCCCTCCGTGATCGATGCTCCCTCCGGCGGAGCTCCGGAAAAGGCCCCAAGATGGGATCTCACGGGTACAGAAGGTTGCGGCGGTGGAATTAGGTTTTTGGCTCTATATCTGGTAGTTTGGGGGTACGTAGGTATATATAGGAGGAAGAAGTACGTCGGTGGAGCAACATGGGGCCCATGAGGGTGGAGGGCGCGCCCAGGGGGGTAGGCGCGCCCCCTACCTCGTGCCCTCCTGGTTGATGTCTTGACATAGGGTCCAAGTCCTCTGGATCACGTTCGTTCCGAAAATCACGTTCCCGAAGGTTTCATTCCGTTTGGACTCCGTTTGATATTCTTTTTCTGCGAAACTCTGAAATAGGCAAAAAAACAGCAATTCTGGGCTGGGCCTCCGGTTAATAGGTTAGTCCCAAAAATAATATAAAAGTGTATAATAAAGCCCAATAATGTCCAAAACAGAATATAATATAGCATGGAACAATAAAAAATTATAGATACGTTGGAGACGTATCAAGCATCCCCAAGCTTAATTCCTGCTCGTCCTCGAGTAGGTAAATGATAAAAACAGAATTTTTGATGTGGAATGCTACTTAGCATAATTTCAATGCAATTCTTCTTATTGTGGCACGAATGTTCAGTTTTAATATGATTCAGGATAAGAGTTTAATGTTGACATAAAAACAATAATACTTCAAGCATGCTAACCAAGCAATTATGTCTTATCAAAATAACATAGCCAAAGCAAGTTATCCCTACAAAATCATATAGTCTGGCTATGCTCCATCTTCCCCACACAAAATATTCATATCATGTACAACCCCGGTTTTAGCCAAGCAATTGGTTCATACTTTTTAACGCGCTTCAGCCTTTTCAATTCTTACGCAATACATGAGCGCAAGCCATGGATATAGCACTATGGTGGAATAAGGTATAATGGTAGGGGTTATGTGGGAAGACAAAAAAGGAGAAAGTCTCACATCAACGAGGCTAATCAACGGGCTATGGAGATGCCCATCAATTGATGTTAATGCAAGGAGTAGGGATTGCCATGCAACGGATGCACTAGAGCTATAAGTGTATGAAAGCTCAAAAAGAAACTAAGTGGGTGTGCATCCAACTTGCTTGCTCACGAAGACCTCGGGCATTTGAGGAAGCCCATCATTGGAATATACAAGCCAGGTTCTATAATGAAACCTCCCACTAGTATATGGAAGTGACAAAATAAGAGACTCTCTATTATGAAGATCACGGTGCTACTTTGAAGCACAAGTGTGGTAAAAGGATAGTAACATTGTCCCTTCTCTCTTTTTCTCTTTTTTTTATTTGGGCCTTTTTTTATGGCCTCTTTTTTTTAGTCCGGAGTCTCATCCCAACTTGTGGGGGAATCATAGTCTCCATCATCCTTTCCTCACTTGGGACAATTCTCTAATAATGATGATCATCACACTTTTATTTACTTACAACTCATGAATTACAACTCAATACTTAGAACAAATATGACTCTATGTGGATGCCTCCGGGGGCCGACCCAGGATATGCAATGAATCAAGAGCGACATGTATGAAAGAATTATGAATGGTGGCTTTGCCACAAATACAATGTCTACTACATGATCATGCGAAGCAATATGACAATGATGGAACGTGTCATGATAAACGAAACGATGGAAAGTTGCATGGCAATATATCTCGGAATGGCTATGGAAATGCCATAATAGGTATGTATGGTAGCTGTTTTGAGGAAGATATAAGGAGGTTTATGTGTGATAGAGCGTATCATATCACGGGGTTTGGATGCACCGGCGAAGTTTGCATCAACTCTCAAGGTGAGAAAGGGCAATGCACGGTACCGAAGAGGCTAGAAAATTGCGGAAAGGTAAGTGTGCGTATAATCCATGGACTCACATTAGTCATAAATAACTCATGTACTTATTGCAAAAATTTATTAGCCCTCGAAGCAAAGTACTACTACGCATGCTCCTAGGGGAAGGGTTGGTAGGAGTTAACCATCGCGCGATCCCGACCGCCACACAAAGGATGACAATCAATAAATACCTCATGCTCCGACTTCGTTACATAACGGTTCACCATACGTGCATGCTACGGGAATCACAAACTCCAACACAAGTATTTTTCAATTCCACAATTACTCAACTAGCACAACTATGATATTACCACCTTTATATCTCAAAACAATTATCTAGTATCAAATTTCTCATGATATTTAGTTAAAGCAAATTGCCATGCTATTTTATAGGACTCTCAAAAAGATATAAGTGAAGCATGAGAGAACAATAGTTTCTATAAAACAAATCTACCGCCGTGCTCTAAAAGATATAAGTGAAGTACTAGAGCAAAACTATATAACTCAAAAGATATAAGTGAAGCACATAGAGTATTCTAACAATTTCCGAATCATGTGTGTCTCTCTTAAAAGGTGTGTACAGCAAGGATGATTGTGGTAAACTAAGAACAAAGACTCAAATAATACAAGACGCTCCAAGCAAAACACATATCATGTGGTGAATAAAAATATAGCTCCAAGTAAAGTTACCGATGGAAGTAGACGAAAGAGGGGATGCCTTCCGGGGCATCCCCAAGCTTTGGCTTTTAGGTGTCCTTAGATTATCTTGGGGTGCCATGGGCATCCCCAAGCTTAGGCTCTTGCCACTCCTTGTTCCATAATCCATCAAATCTTTCACCCAAAACATGAAAACTTCACAACACAAAACTTGACAGAAAATCCCGTGAGCTCCGTTAGCGAAAGAAAACAAAACACCACTTCAAGGTACTGTAATGAACTCATTCTTTATTTATATTGGTGTTAAACCTACTGTATTCCAACTTCTCTATGGTTTATAAACTATTTTACTAGCCATAGATTCATCAAAATAAGCAAACAACACAAGAAAAACAGAATCTGTCAAAAACAGAACAGTCTGTAGTAATCTGTAACTAACGCAAACTTCTGGAACTCCAACAATTCAGCCAAAATAGGACACCTAGATAATTTGTTTATTGATCAGGAGCAACTGGAATCAATATTTTATCACGTTCTGGTGATTTTTAACAATTATTTTCGTGAACAGAAAGTTTCTGGAATTTTCAGCAAGATCAAATAACTATCATCCAAGAAGATCCTATAGGTTTAACTTGGCACAAACACTAATTAAAACATAAAAACACATCTAACCAGAGGCTAGATCAAATATTTATTCCTAACAGAAGCAAAAGCAAAAAACTAAAAATAAAATTGGGTTGCCTCCCAACAAGCGCTATCGTTTAACGCCCCTAGCTAGGCATAAAAGCAAGGATAGATCTAGGTATTGCCATCTTTGGTAGGCAATCCATAAGTGGCTCTCATAATAGATTCATAAGGTAATTTTATTTTCTTTCTAGGGAAGTGTTCCATGCCTTTCCTTAACGGAAATTGGAATCTAATATTCCCTTCCTTCATATCAATAATTGCACCAATCGTTCTAAGGAAAGGTCTACCAAGAATAATAGGACATGAAGGATTGCAATCTATATCAAGAACAATAAAATCTACGGGCACATAATTCCTATTTGCAATAATAAGAACATCATTAATTCTTCCCATAGGTTTCTTGATGGTGGAATCCGCAAGGTGCAAGTTTTAGAGAGCAATCATCAAAACCACGGAAACCTAGCAAATCACACAAAGTCTTTGGAATCGTGGAAACACTAGCACCCAAATCACACAAAGCATAGCATTCATGATCTTTAATTTTAATCTTAATAGTAGGTTCCCACTCATCATAAAGTTTTCTAGGGATAGAAACTTCCAACTCAAGTTTTTCTTCATAAGATTGCATCAAAGCATCAACAATATGTTTAGTAAAAGCTTTATTTTGGCTATAAGCATGTGGAGAATTTAGCACGGATTGCAACAAGGAAATACAATCTATCAAAGAGCAATTATCATAATTAAATTCCTTGAAATCCAAAATAGTGGGTTTATTAATATCTAGGGTTTTGATCTCCTCAATCCCACTTTTACCAATTTTTGCATCAAGATCTAAAAACTCAGAATTTTTGGAACGCCTTCTAGGTAAAGGTGGATCATCTTCAGTCCCATCATTATCAAGATTCATAGTGCACAACAAAGATTTTATAGGGGACACATCAATAACTTTTAGATCTTCATCTTTATTTTCAAAGTTTTCCAGCTTAGCGGCCATCTTATTAACTAAGGTGGCCTGCCTATCCGAGACTTCAGCTATTAATTTTTCGAGATGAGCAATCTGAGATTTCAAACCATAAAATTCTTTAGACATATCATCGAGCTCTTTATTCATGTAACCCATAAAGCTTTTTTGTTCTTTAAGCTCGTTCCTAAAGAAATTATTATGCTCTAATTGTAAAACCATAAAACTCCTAACGTTGCTTTCGATCTCTTCTAACCTTTTAAGGTAAAGATCACCAGATCTAGGTTGAGCCATAGTGACAAGCAAGCAATCAAACACACGAGCAAACAAGAAGCAAGCGAAAAAGAGGCGAACGGAAAAGAGAGGGCGAATAAAATGGCAAGGGTGAAGTGGGGGAGAGGAAAACGAGAGGCAAATGGCAAATAATGTAATGCAGGAGATAAGGGTTTGTGATGGGTACTTGGTATGTTGACTTTTGCGTAGACTCCCCGGCAACGGCGCCAGAAATCCTTCTTGCTACCTCTTGATCACTGCGTTGGTTTTCCCTTGAAGAGGAAAGGGTGATGCAGTAAAGTAGCGTAAGTATTTCCCTTAGTTTTTGAGAACCAAGGTATCAATCCAGTAGGAGGCCACGCACGAGTCCCTCGAACCTACACAAACAAATAAATCCTCGCAACCAACGCAATAAAGGGGTTGTCAATCCCTTCACGATCACTTACGAGAGTGAAATCTGGTAGATATGATCATGTATATAGGCATCACGTCCGAGACAAGTAGACCGACTCCTGCCTGCATCTACTACTATTACTCCACACATCGACCGCTATCCAGCATACATCTAGAGTATTAAGTTCATAAGAACAGAGTAACGCTTTAAGCAAGATGACATGATGTAGAGGGATAAACTCATGCAATATGATATGAACCCCATCTTGTTATCCTCGATGGCAACAATGCAATACGTGTCTTGCTGCCCCTACTGTCACTGGGAAAGGACACCGCAAGATTGAACCCAAAGCTAAGCACTTCTCCCATTGCAAGAAAGATCAATCTAGTAGGCCAAACCAAACTGATAATTCGAAGAGACATGCAAAGATAACCAATCATACATAAAAGAATTCAAAGAAGATTCAAATATTGTTCATAGATAAACTTGATCATAAACCCACAATTCATTGGTCTCAACAAACACACCGCAAAAGAAGATTACATCGAATAGATCTCCACAAGAGAGGGGGAGAACATTGTATTGAGATCCAAAAAGAGAGAAGAAGCCATCTAGATAATAACTATGGACCCGAAGGTCTGAGGTAAACTACTCACACATCATCGGAGAGGCTATGGTGTTGGTGTAGAAGCCCTCCGTGATCGATACCCCCTCCGGCGGAGCTCCGGAAAAGGCCCCAAGATGGGATCTCACGGGTACAGAAGGTTGCGGCGGTGGAATTAGATTTTTGGCTCTGTATCTGGTAGTTTGGGGGTACGTATGTATAAATAGGAGGAAGAAGTATGTCGGTGGAGCAACGTGGGGCCCACGAGGGTGGAGGGCGCGCCCAGGGGGGTAGGCGTGCCCCTACCTCGTGCCCTCCTGGTTGATGTCTTGACGTAGGGTCCAAGTCCTCTGGATCACATTCCCGAAGGTTTCATTCCGTTTGGACTCCGTTTGATATTCTTTTTCTGCGAAACTCTGAAATAGGCAAAAAACAACAATTCTGGGCTGGGCCTCCGGTTAATAAGTTAGTCCCAAAAATAATATAAAAGTGTATGATAAAGCCCAATAATGTCCAAAACAGAATATAATATAGCATGGAACAATAAAAAATTATAGATACGTTGGAGATGTATCACTAATTTTTTCCTACAACAAAGGAATATGTTTTATTTAACTACCAAGTTTGTTGAAAAACATTGATAAGGTTCCTCCAACTCAATCCCAAATTAACATCAATAACCCAACAAATTATTTAAGTAACGTGATGAGATCAACATGATAATTCAAGAACCAGATACTCAAGATGTCCATAACCGGGGACATGGCTAATCATGATTAGATTGTACACTATGCAGAGGTTTGTGCACTTTTCCCCACAAGACTCGATCTCCTCCATTGAATTTCTCGCACTACATGATGTTTGAGAAACGGATGATCGAGACACAGTCTTTCCGAAGCATTAACTCTTTACTCTGGGTAGACAATACCACCTACTTCCCCCTACATCTGCTAGTCTACCACTGAAAGAGGTCACACAACATACTCAACTATGCCAGAGCCCATAATGGCATGTGGCTGCACACGGAAGTTTCTAGCATGAATAATCTTATGATCCCTTTGAGCCTGGGTGGCATTCCATAGGGTGATCACACGGTACTCCAGGATTCCCTTGGGCAAGCATTGGGTTCTCTAGGTGCCCGGCAAACCACTGGGTGCTCCAGGGTGCCCCAACCATTCCACCCAGATGTGTATTAAAGTAGCCACCTTAAGTTTCCCTTAGTTAATATAACTCTCCCATCTTCCATGAATCTCACATACCAATCCACGTCTACGAGCATAGCAAAGCAGTATGAGAATAACGTAGTAACACCCAAGGTTTGAATATAAGACGATAGGTTCCTACCCCATCAACTACTTTCCAATACCCACATGTTAATCAAATCCTAACCATGCAATGTTTGAGGGTTGAAACTAATGCATAAAACTGGGTAATAAAGGGTATGATCAAAGTGTGAACTTGCCTTGTACTGTTGATAAAGATTCGCACTCATAACTCCTAATAGATCTACTCGTCACACTCCGATCAATCTATCGTGAGCAAGCAATAGTAACTACACATAAGCAATCAAGCAAAAGAATCGAAAAAATATCTCGGAAAACTTCGAAAACAAGCAATTAGCTCTTGCATGAGAAAACAATTTCTAACAGTACCAAAATTAAGTGAATTTGGGCTTATCAGAAAGTTTAGGTCAAGGGCTTCGATTTGCAAAAAGAATCAACCAAATCGGAGTTACGAAACTCAAGTTATGATCAAAAGAAGTTTGAATATGAATCTGAACAAATTTCGAAATTTGAAAATTTTAAAAATTTGATATGACAGGTTCACTGGATAGGTGAAAACAAGGCGAAACTATATACGTTGATTTCATATAATTTGGATGAACGAGTAAAAAGTTATGACTATTTGGAAAATCTGGGCCAAGCTGTTTTATGAAAGAAAAATAACTACGGCTAAAAGAATTCTAGGTCTAATGTATAAATATAGAGACTAATTGATAATCTAATTATTCTACCATACTAGTCTATAAATAATAAACTACGGAAGTATATATAAAAAAACGAAGAAAGATACCTTTATAAGTATAAGGTAGAGAAAAGACGACTGCGGAGGGAGGAGCCAACTTACAGAAATCCCTCAAACCAAAATATTGATTTAACCCGAATCGGATGATTTTTGGAGGCTCTATGGGTCTATATTTATAGGTGGAAAAGAGGTTTAGGGATTAAAGGCTAGGGAATGTGGGACTAAACGTAGACAAAAAAGGGAAAGAGACAGGAAAACAAAGAAAAGAAACGCCGCCGCATGGGGCTTCGGCCGGCCTGCGCGTGTGCGCGCATGTGTGCGTGCGCTGAGTTTTTTTTACTTTTTTTTAAGAAAAAGAAATATTTCTGAAAATAATATTTTCTTTCTCTCCAAGCATAACCGAAAAATAAATATTAATAATTACGGGCCTGTCTGCTGACTATGCTGCGCACGTGGGCAACAGATAGTTATAGGCTGCACACGCTGTTTGTTTTTTCTAAATAGAAACAGAAAAGGAAAAACTGAATAACGAAAATAGAAATAAAATTTTATATAGTCATATTATATATCAAAATTTTCATTAAAAGATTTTCTACAACATGAACATTTTTCTAGAGTCAAATAATTTCCAAAAAAATTCAAATAAATCAAACAGTGCTACTGTTGCAATAAAACCTCATAAAATCATTTAAAAATACCAAAATGATTTGAAATTTATTTCTCTCCAATTTTCTACGGTAGGGAATCATTTTACCCTAATTTCCATATATATCTTTTTTGGAGAAAAATAATTTGAATAAAAACTAAATAACTCCAAACTGAAAAATAATTTCAAAGGGACTTTAAATTTGATTCTTTTAACTTCCAACTCATATTTCATATAATTTGAAGAAGTCATTTTATCTTCTCTCATGAAAATCATTGAGTTGCATAAAGTTTCTGAATTTGAAATATTTCCAAATGAAATTCAAATATTTTCAAAAACCCTTTTCATTTTAAACGGAAGAAGTCATGTCATCTTCTCTCTAGGGTTTTGTATTTGAAAAGAATTTTAATTCATGGAGATCAGAATGCAAAGTGAAAGTTCAGGAAAGTCCTTTTTATTCCCTCTCATTTAACTTTTTCAAAAAGTTTCAAATTTCACTCAATTTCACACAAGCAACCACACCACAATCAAACAAACAATCAAAACTATTTATTTAATATAACATTCTAAAATTTAGAATTTTGGGATGTTACACATCACATGTTAAAGGATCTATGACAATATGACTTCTATGTGAATATAAACAAACATAAACCATTAAGTTGCCTTCCTTGTCCAACGTCAACAATTTTGGCATATAATATTTTGATGAGGGCTCACAATCACAAAAGATTTATAGGATAGTATATTTATATGTGAATCTTCTCTTCCCTTATTAATTCTTTCATGAGTTGCATCACTGACTAATGCTATGTTTGTCAATCTCTAATAAAATTTTCTACTTATACTTTTCCTTATGTGGTGTCATCACCTACCATAGGATTAGTATATGATCTTCTTGATTTATTTCCTTTCTTTTATTTATTTCCTTTCTCTTTCCCATCTTATTTCCTTTCTTCTATTTGCAACATGAAAGTAAAGAAAGCAAAAACTCAAACTAAACTTTATTATATAACTTGCACACGATTAAAAGGATAGATCACTAAGCAAACTCACAAAGAAGAAAGGATTGAACTAAACTTTTATTCATCTAAAGCAAAAGATCGAACTAAAATAAGTAAAAGCAAAAAGATAGTGGGATGATATGATACCAGGGCACCTCCCCCAAGCTTGGCGGAAGCCAAGGGGAGTGCCCATACCCGATACTCAGTTCTCTTTTGGTGGTGAAGAAGATGATCATGGTGATAAAGTAGTATTCTCCAATATAACCATGAGTAGATCCTTCAAACCTTGAATCTCCCGAAGGGCTTGATGAATTAATTCACTATTTTTCTTCACCTCAGCCATTATGTGTTTATTCTCCGGGCCCCACGGTTTTGTTGCTGCACTGTTTTCTCTTGGCCGAGATATGTCCCAATTGGACGGTATGTGCCTACGAGGAGTATTCTTGAACCCATAATTGTGAATCTAATTGCGAAAATTGTTACTATGTAACCTGTGTAAGGGCCTCCTCGGAGGGAGTTCTTCTTGCACTTCTAGGCTTGCTTGATTGTTTGAAGATCCCATGGCTTGTTGAGGATTGGGGTGAGTAGAGATGCCGGCTAGTGTGCCTCTCTCAGAGGCCAGAGAGTGAACCCCAAAAGGATTTCCCTCCTCTTCCTCCATAGCAGCCTCTCCAGCTTCATCTATTCTTAGATCCTCCTGAACCCCCCTTGTGTCTTCTTCTCCATTATTGAAAGGTGAGGAAGACATGATGTTGGTCTAGTTGAATATGTCAGAAAACAGCAAAGAAGAGAAAATAGAGGATTTCTCCGCGATACAGTGATTAACAGGTTCGGGGAGTATATATAGATTTTTTTATCTTGGAGGACAAGCATACGGAAGAAAAACGGAGTCCAGAAGCTGTCCCAGGTGGGCACAACCCGGGTACGCTTGTGCCCACCAGGGTACGCTTCCTGGAAGTTTATTTATTTCCTAATTTCTTAAGTATTCCAAAACTGATAAAAAATATTTTTGCGGATTTTTAAGAGTCCGTTTACTTACCGTATCACGTACCTCCTTATTTTCACGATTCTGGGGTGTTCCGGAAGGATTCTTTTATGTGTCCTTCCGGTGTCAAAGTTTGAATAATATTACTTTAAACATTAATGGGCGTACCTGAGATATAATGTTTTATTCGTTGTCCATTGACAACCTTCGGGTTAGTACATTCAGAATTATTTATTTTGATGGCTCCGGACTGATAAACCTCCTCGATAACATAGGGGCCTTCCCATTTTGAGAGGAGTTTTCCTGCAAAGAATCTAAAATGAGAGTTGTACAAAATAACATATTCTCCAACTTTAAGCCCACGCTTTTGGATTCTTTTGTCATGCCATCTTTTAACTTTTTCTTTGAATAATTTTGCATTTTCATAAGCTTGTGTTCTCCATTCATCTAGTGAGCTAATAACAAATAACCTATTTTCACCGGCAAGTTTGAAATCATAGTTGAGTTCTTTTATTGCCCAATATGCTTTATGTTCTAACTTAAGAGGCAAATGATAAGCTTTTCCATAAACCATTTTATAAGGAGACATACCCATAAGATTTTTATATGCTGTTCTATAAGCCCAAAGTGCATCATCTAATTTCTTAGACCAATTCTTCCTGGACCTATTGACCGTCTTTTACAAAATTAATTTTATTTCTCTATTGCTAAGTTAAACTTGTTCACTAGACTGAGGATGATAAGGTGATGCAATTCTATGGTTAACATCATACTTGGCAAGGATTTTACGGAAAGCACCATGAATAAAGTGTGAACCACCATCAGTCATTAAATATCTAGGGACTCCAAACCTTGGGAAAATAACTTCCTTAAGCATTTTAATAGAGGTGTTGTGATCGGCACTACTAATTGGAATAGCTTCTACCCATTTAGTAACATAATCAACAGCAACCAAAATATGTGTATACCCATTAGAGGAAGGAAAAGGTCCCACGTAATCAAATCCCCAAACATCAAATGGTTCGACAGCAAGTGAATAATTCATAGGCATTTCTTGACGCTTACCGATATTACCTATTCTTTGACATTCGTCACAAGATGAGACGAACTTACGGGCATCCTTGAAGAGAGTAGGCCAATAAAATCCAGACTGCAATACCTTGTGAGCAGTTCTATCTCCAGCATGATGTCCTCCATAGGCTTCGGAGTGACATTTCCGTAGGATTTATCCCTGTTCATGCTCAGGCACACAATATCTAATAATACCATCTACTCCTTGTTTATAAAGATGTGGGTCATCCCAAAAGTACTGTCTTAAATCATAGAAGAATTTTTTCTTTTGTTGGTATGTAAAGCCAGGTGGTAAATATTTAGCAACAATGTAATTAGCATAGTCAGCATACCAAGGAGTACTATGAGCAACATTTATTGCAGCTAACTGCTCATTAGGAAAACTATCATCAATAGGTAGTGGGTCATCAGGCACATTTTCAAGCCTAGATAAATTATCAGCTATGGGGTTCTCAGCTCCTTTTCTATCAATGATATGCAAATCAAATTCTTGTAACAAGAGAACCCATCGAATAAGTCTAGGTTTAGCATCTTTCTTTTCCATAAGATATTTAATAGCAGCATGATCGGTGTGAACAATTACTTTGGAATCAACAATATAAGGTCTAAATTTATCACAAGCAAACACCACTGCTAAGAATTCTTTTTCAGTAGTAGCATAATTTCGTTGAGCAATGTCTAGAGTTTTACTAGCATAATGAATTACATTAAGTTTCTTATGAACTCTTTGTCCTAGAACAGCACCAACATCATAATCACTAGCATCACACATAATTTCAAAAGGCAAGTTCCAGTCAGGTGGTTGAACAATAGGTGCAGAAATTAAGGCTTTCTTGAGTGTTTCAAAGGCTTCTAAACAATAATCATCAACAACAAAAGGAATATCCTTTTGCAAAAGACTAGTAGGAGGCCTAGAAATTTTAGAGAAGTCTTTGATAAATCTCCTATAGAAACCAACATGACCTAAGAAACTACGAATATCTTTTATATCTTTAGGACATGGCATTTTCTCAAGGGATTATTCCATCTGTGCCCCCAATTCCTTAGTTGTGCTCAGTTTTCCCCACATGGGGAAAAGTGAGGAATTTTGAGCAATTTTTTGGGGGCAAAAGTGAGGAAAATGTGAAAGCAGAAAACCTGACGCATGGGGAAAAGTGAGGAAAAAGTTAACGAATGGGGAAAACTGAGCACAACTAAGGAACCGGGGGCATAGAATTAATAATCCCTTTTCTCAATTGCATCAACCTTAGCTTTGTCCACTTCAATACCTCTTTCAGAAATTTTATGACCCAAGACAATGCCTTCATTAACCATAAAGTGGCACTTCTCCCAATTTAAGACAATATTTGTTTGTTCACATCTCTGCAAAACTCGAACAAGATTGCTTAAACAATCATCAAAAGACTTCCCATAAATAGAGAAATCGTCCATGAAGACCTCCACAATCTTTTCACAAAATCAGAGAATATAGCAGTCATACATTTTTGAAAAGTAGCAGGTGCATTACATAGACCGAAAGGCATACGTCTATAAGCATAAGTTCCAACGGGACAAGTAAAAGTGGTCTTTTTTTATCAGGTTGAGAAACATGTATTTGTGAAAAACCAGAATATCCATCAAGGAAGCAAAAATGTGTGTGCTTAGATAATCTTCGAGAATTTGATCAATAAAAGGCAGAGGGTAATGATCTTTTCTAGTTGCTTTGTTTAATTTTCTAAATCAATTACCATTCTATAGCCTGTAACAATTCTTTGTGGAATAAGTTCATTCTTATCATTAGGAACAACAGTTATACCTCCTTTCTTAGGGACACAATGAACAGGACTTACCCATCTACTATCAGCTATAGGATAGATTATACCTGCTTCCAGAAGTTTTAATATTTCCGTTCTTACCACTTCTTTCATCTTCGGGTTTAACCGACGTTGGTGATCAACAACGGGTTTAGCATCAGGTTCCATATTAATTTTGTGCTGACATAGAGTGGGACTAATGCCCTTTAAATCATCAAGAGTATATCCAATAGCAGCTCAGTGCTTCCTTAGAACTTTCAATAATCTTCTTCTTCATGTTCTGAAAGGTTAGCACTAATAATAACAAGATATATCTTCTTTTCATCAAGATAAGCATATTTCAAAGTGTCTAGCAATTATTTTAATTCAAACACAGGATCACCTTTAGGTGGAGGTGGACCTCCTAGATTTTCAATAGGCAAATTGTGTTTAAGTAGAGGACGTTGTTCAAAGAAAATCTTATCTATTTCATTTCTTTCATGCATATGAAAATCATTTTCATGGTCTAGCAAATATTGTTCAAGTGGATCAGTAGGTGGCACAACAATAGAAGCAAAACCAATTAATTCATATTTACTAGGCAATTCCTTTTCATGAAGTTTTCTACTAAATTTGGAAAAATTAAACTCATGAGACTCATCACCAAAACTAACACCGACAGTTTGTTTCTTACAATCTATTCTAGCATTAACGGTGTTCAAGAAAGGTCTACCAAAGATAATGGGACATAAGTCATCTTGTGGGGAATCAAGAACAAGAAAATCAGTGGTGTATTTTATTTTCCCACACAAGACTTCAACATCTCTAACGATCCCAATTGGTGATATAGTGTCTCTATTAGCAAGTTTAATAGTAACATATATGTCTTCTATTTCTGCGGGTGCTATGTCATTCATAGTTTCTTGATATAAGGTGTAAGGAATAGCACTCACACTAGCACCTATGTGATAGGTGGGAACCCGATGAACGAGTTGACGCCTGAGGGTGGCCCAATCTTTACGTCGTAGGATCGAATCAGGAGGGATAACTTGCTGCAAGCAGCCGGGATAACTAGCTTTATACCTTCCAAGGTTGGATGCAACCCATACGTTGAGGGATGGCTGACCGAAGCTATAAGAACTCCAACCCGTTGTCCGAACAATTGCAGAACCACAAACTGGGACTAATCCACACAAAATGGACGGAACCGTAGAGCATGAACTAGGGGGAACCAGATGCTCCTTCTCGCGAATCCGAATGAACTCACAAGAGAAAAGTTAGCAAGATCTCTTGGATCTCTCTAGCAGTCTTTCTGCATAAGCTTGTAGCTGAATGGTTTGACAAAAGGTTTTCTAGAGGATGGGGAAGATGGGGTTTTATAGCAGGGACAACCCCCCTTAGCTAGGTGTGAAAATGGTTTCAAAAGTAAACAGGTTTGCATGGATTCCTTGGATGAATAAGTAGTCAACTTTGGGAGTTGTTGCAGAGCTCCTCGAAAATTCACGAAGCCTTGACAGTCTGGACACCTCCAACGAGAATGACTAGAACTTTTGATTCACAACTCCAAATGATGTGAGGTTTCTTGCATTGGAAAGATAATTTGATGTAGCTTCTGGTGATATGCCCCTATGGCCCCGTCTCTCCACCATATGGGTGTGACACAACAAAACATCAGAGGTAAAAACTGACAGCATGAGCTTCACTTGAAACTTGTTTTCTCCAAACTTGTTCCTCCAAATAGGTTGCTTCAAGAGTTCATTGGTTGTCGGATTTATTCCATGTGATACCTAAGTTCAAACAACAATAATAGAGATGAAAATGCAGCCATGTGTTCAAGATTGTGGTATGAACTTAAGTTAGCGTTCACCTGGCCATGTGTTTGCTTGATTCGGCTTAGTAATTCTTTCCAACTGAATTGTGCACTTTTCTGAAATGTCATGTATAATGTATACATGTGCTCATCATCCTCCATCCCTTTATGAAGAGTCGTCCTCAACTCCCTTTGATCTACAAAAGATAAGTAGAAGGGAAGTAGATAATATTCATGCAAAGAAATAATGCAATCCTCATTTGTAGCTTTCACCTTAGAATCGTGTTGCATTTGATCATCTATTTGTTTGTCACAACTTAGAGTTTGTTCAAGAATGATTGGTGTTGTTTCAATGAGCGATATGTCCTCATCATCCCCCCTCTCTTGAAAAGGAGTCGTCCTTGACTCTACCTGGTCATCACACAAGAGAAAGCAGGGCAATACCATATCATAATGCAACGGTTTCATGATATAGAGTAGTTTAGTTTTCAATTTTGCTATCTTATCGACGATGCCAATATGATGTTTTCTTTGACTTAGGAGTTCCTTCCAGCAAACATTTCCATGGAGTACAAATTTATTACCAACCATAATCATATTCATATCAGCCTCCCTCTCTAGGAGAAAAGTCGTTCTCGGCTTCATTTGGTCTACAAAATTATAGCACGAGGACAATACAAAATGACTAGGAAAACAAAATGATGAATAATCATGTGCAACATTCAATTTTATTGGATCTTTTATAGTCTCTTCAAGATTAGCATTATCAAATTGCTGGATGGATGATGTAGCAAACAATTTTTCTCTAATCTTATCACGCCATTGCTTCAAAAACTCATAAGTGCATACCTCTGGCTTCATCAAAATGGAAGATCCTTTTTGTTTTACCTCATTGAGTACTTGAATGCCTTTCTGAAAATCAATCTGCACACATGCACCTTGTGTAGTGGTGTTCCACGTGCACCACAATTGTTCCTGGATCTCGTCCCCCCATCGTTGCAAGAGATCTAATACGTATGACTTTTGCATCTGCACATATTGTAAAGAAAGAGAATTTTGTGAAAGGTTAGTAATTGAATACTCCTCTCTCTTTTCATTTGGTGGATCACTCATTTCTTTCATATTATGGGGAAACACCTCAAGCTCACAATTGGTGGACTCACGCAACTCACTAATCTTCTCTCTTGGATGATGTGGTATATTATGTTGTGGTTCACTCATCTCTCTAATGTGGTGTGGAATGATCTCAATCTCACATTTTGTGGACTCACACAACTTATTAATCCACTCTCCCTGAATGTGTGGTATATCCAGGTGGAGATCTTGCATTTCTCTAATCTCATGATGAACAATCTGATCCTCACATTTTGTGGACTCACTCACCTCACTTTCCTGATCACTCTCAATATATGGGATTGTGAAAAGTGGTCACTCTTCCTCACATTTGGTGGAGTCACTACTCATTTTTCTTTTCACTCTCAAGTGGTGGGATTTTTGAAAGTGGACAGTCTTCCTCACTTTTGGTGGAGTCACTCGGCTTGGTTTTCTTATCACTCTCAAGTTGTGGGGTTTTGGATTATGGACTCTCTAACTCACGTGGAATTTGTAGCACATCTTTCTTGGATGTTGGGACAATATTGGTGGTCAAGATGGCAATATTAGGAATGAGCTTCTCATGTAAACATCGGCTATGAATTATCGGACTTGGTTCATCAACAACGGTCATGCTTTGCGGTGGGTCGTCGGTGTGCCGACGGGTGCCATAACTTTGTCATCGGGCATGTCGTCCTTGCTGCGATTCATCAGTAGCAGCGACACACCTAGGGGCAGCAGTAGCTTGCCCTCGAGCATGCCATCTTTGCAGCATTTCAGGGGCAGCAGCGCCACACCCACGAGCAGCAGCAACAACGTGCCCTCGAGCATGTCCTCCTCGTTGCACTTCTTGAGTAGTAGTGACATGCCCATGAGCAACAACATCATGCTCTCGAGCATGTCTTCCTTGTAGCACTTCATGAGCAACAGGGTATTGTCGGTGTCGAACCCCATCACTACTTGCTCGAAGACGCTCGTTAAGCCTCCTTCGAAATTCTAGAACAATGTTCTGTAATTCCAGAAACTCAGCACATGTGAATGGGGCATCTTCTTCCCCTTGATCTTCTCCATGGACACTCGATGCAGTTCCTGCCATGTTAGTGGGGCTAAAAAGTGGAATAGCATAATTTTTGTGGAATCACACAACCTCACCTCTTACTCACCAAAGTTCTTATGAGTTCACATCAGATTGTGCTTCTCCCAGATGTGTTAAAGCGATTGAAAGACATGGATCAAAGAACTAGCTTTGGTTTTTGGTGAAGCTCGGTGGGGTAAACAAAAAGGGGCTTGTGCTGAAATCAAGTTGATGCAAACCAAGAAAATATGGGGATAGATCTGCTGCACTTTTGCACCAAGATTGAAAAACACACAACACACAAACTTCTGAAATTTTTCTACGAAGCTAAAACTTTTGGATCTTACACACTTTCTTTTTCGCTCTTGACTTTTTTTCTGCCACTCTTTTCTTTCTCTCTTTGATTTTTTGCCACTTTTTTCCTCTTTTTTTTCCAAAGCACAACAACCAAATTTGAAAGCAACTATGAAGATGAACTTGGTGCAGATCTAAAAGATGAAGAACATGCAAGGTATGCAACAAAAAGATCTCAGCACCAACAAGGCTTGGATTTATTTTTGGTGGGGCTTTGGACTTCTAGGACAGAAAATATAGCATGAAAACACTCAATCTAAAGGGATGATAGCAAGATAAACTTGGATAAGAGATCCTACCGTGTTAACGAAGGCTCTGATGCCAGATGATAGGTGGGAACCGATGAACGAGTTCATGCCCGAGGGTGGCCCGATCTTCAGGTCATAGGATCGAATCGGGAGGGATAACTAGCTGCAAGCAGCCAGGATAACTAGCTTTATACCTACCAAGGTTGGATGCAACCCATACGTTGGGGATGGCTGACCGAAGCTACAAGAACTCCAACCCGATGTCCGAACAATCGCAGAACCACAAACCGGAACTAATCCACACAAAACAGCCGGAACCGTAGAGCACGAACTAGGGGGAACCAGAGGCTCCTTCTCGCGAATCCGAATGAACTCACAAGAGCAAAGGTAGCAAGATCTCTCTAGCAGTCTTGCTGCTTAAGCTTGTAGCTGAATGGTTTGACAAAAGGTTTTCTAGAGGATGGGGGAGATGGGGTTTTATAGCAGGGACAACCCCCCTTAGCTAGGTGTGTAAATGGTTTCAAAAGTAAACATGTTTTCATAGCTTCCTTGGGTGAATAAGCAGTCAACTTTGGGAGTTGTTGCAGAGCTCCTCGGAAATTCGCGAAGCCTTGACAGACTGGACACCTTCCATGAGAATGACTAGAACTTTTGACTCACAACTCCAAATGATGTGAGGTTTTTTGCATTGGAAAGATAATTTGATGTAGCTTCTGGTGATATACCCGATGGCCCGGCTCTCCAGCATATTGGTGTGGCACAACAAAACATCAGAGGTAAAAACTGATAGCATCAGTTTCACTTGAAACTTGTTTTCGCCAAACTTGTTCCTCCAAATAGGTTGCTTCAAGAGTTCATTGGTTGTTGGATTTATTCCATGTGATACCTAAATTCAACCAACAACAATAGAGATGAAAGTGCAGCCATGTGTTCAAGATTTTGATATGAACTTAAGTGAGCGTTCACCTGGCCATGTGTTTGCTTGATTCGACTTAGTAATTCTTTCCAACTAAATTATGCAATTTTCTGAAATATCAGGTATGATGTACCCATGTGCTCATTGAGAGAGTCCTGGACTAAGGGGTCCTCGGGTGTCCGGCCTGTTAGCCATGGGCCAGACTGATGGGCTGTGAAGATACAAAGACCGAAGGCTCTACCCGTGTCCGGATGGGACTCTCCTTGGCGTGGAAGGCAAGCTTGGCGATCAAATATGAAGATTCTTTTCTCTGAAACCGACCTTATGTAACCCTAGATCCCTCCGGTGTCTATATAAACCGGGGGGCTAGGTCCGTAGAGGCCAATACTCATATACAATTATAGTCATACAGGCTAGACTTCTAGGGTTTTAGCCATTGCGATCTCGTGGTAGATCAACTCTTGTAATACTCGTATTCATCAAGATCAATCAAGCAGGAAGTAGGGTATTACCTCCATAGAGAGGGCCGAACCTGGGTAAACATTGTGTCCCCTGTCTCCTGTTACCATCGACCTTAGACGCACAGTTCGGGACCCCCTACCCGAGATCCGCCGGTTTTGACACTGAGGTTGGTGCTTTCATTGAGAGTTCCATTGTGACATCGAAGATAGGATCGATGGCTCGCCTTGTTCTCAAGGACAACATCACCTCTGGAGGAGCACTGGCCCCAGGCCAAACCCTCCGGCTGGGCGGCTTTACCATGACCGCCTGTTCGGCCGTTAAGCCGACGATGACCTCTCGGGTCATCGAAAATTTCCTTCATATTGACTCCGAACACTCCAAGCAGATGGATCCGGCGGAGCTTTCGTCTTTAAACGAGCTCCTAGATCGCATCGCCACCCTGGGGGTCGCTACAGACTACGATCGAATTGGGCTTAAACCCGATCAGAGAGAAATCAAATCTCCACCGATCACCCACCAGATAGCGGTAGTCAAGGAGCGAGAGAACAACTCTTCCTCTATATTGAGGACGGACTATGTCCGGATCTCCGACCTCGAAGAACCGGACACCCACTTGCGAAGAGATGCATCCTGCCCTCCAAACATAGAATCAGACGACGGACCTAAGAAATCAGTTGATATCCCGGAGCCCGAACTGTTAAGTTCGGAAGATCTCCAGACTCCGGATCCAAAATTGGGCCAGGGTTCGGATTTAAATCCACCCACCCACCCACATATAAGCGCTCTCATGAGCATACAACAACAGTCTCAGGAAACGGTCCACCACTTCTGGGCTAGATTCCTCCTTGTCAAAGACAAGATTAAAGATTGCCGTGACAAAGATGCGATCTCAGCGTTCTGCAACAATTGCATGGACGAAGGAATCCTCAACGCCATCAACCGCCGTCACATATTACACTTCACTGACTTGACAACTATCGTACAGAAGTACAACGCAATGGAATGCACTTGGAAAACTCAGGCAGCCCGTTGGGAGCCATCGGTCCCCACTCAACCCCTCGTTCAGGCAAAAAGGGCGCACCCTCGTGGCACGCCCGGTCCAATAGTAAAGAAATATAAGCCCATTACGGGGCGCGGAACCGTTCTG
This sequence comes from Triticum aestivum, assembly GCF_018294505.1. NCBI lineage: Eukaryota > Viridiplantae > Streptophyta > Magnoliopsida > Poales > Poaceae > Triticum > Triticum aestivum. The sequence continues at coordinate 99,336,897 of NC_057805.1, forward strand.
GAAGGATGGCTCGATGGGCCATGCAAAATACACACAACACCGGATAATATACCAACCCACAGCCTTAGAGCATGTTGGATACTCCGGCAAGTGGCTAAGAGCGGTGAGGATATTCTCACCAAGGATACCCCAGAACAACACCCCCCAGAAGACGACGACCTCAAAGTATTGACGGTCTTCGAGACATTTGCTTCAAACAACAGGCGCAAAAGGGCACTCCGCGAACTCACCGAAGTCTGCCAAATCACAGCAATAAACCCTTGGAATGACACGACTATAACTTTTAATGCCGGTGACGAACCCAAATACAGGACAGTCCGAGCACCAGCCGCCTTGGTCCTCAATCCAATTGTGGACGGCTTTCGGCTCACCAAGGTTCTCATGGATGGCGGCAGCGGACTAAACCTCATCTATGAGGATACACTCCACAAAATGGAAATAGATAGGAGCCGCATCGAGCAAAGCAGCACAACCTTCCGAGGAATCATTCCCAGTCGGGAGGTGCGGTGTGCGGGAAAAATCACACTTGACGTGGTATTCAGCACGCCAGAGAATTATCGGTCCGAAGAGATAACCTTCCAAGTGGCCCCTTTCAACAGCGGATATCACGCCCTCCTGGGGCGAGAGGCATTTACACACTTCCAAGCTATACCTCATTACGGGTACATGAAGCTTAAGATGCCCGGGCCCAATGGCATAATCACTCTCGCCATTGATCCGGACATAGCACTCCGCGCCGAAAATAAAACCGCATCCCTGGCCCTTGAGGCATTATCTGAAACCCTCACGGCCGAAGAATTAACTGCACTATGCTCCACAGTGGACAGGGATATGCCGAGACAAACGACCCAAATCCACCTCCTTCAAACCGGTAGAAGAAATAGTCAAATTCCAAGTCCATCCAACGGACCCCAAGAAGATAGCATCTATTGGAGCACAACTAGACCCAACGGTTGACGCCGCGCTACGAGAGTTCCTGCGCGAGAACTTGGATATATTCGCCTGGCACCCTTCTGATATGCTAGGAATCCCACACAAGTTGGCTGAACACAGCCTCAACATACTGAAGGGATATAAACCGGTCAAACAAACACTGCGGCGCTTTTCCGAACCCAAACGTCAAGCTATGGGGGAGGAGCTAGCCAAGCTAATCGAGGCCGGATTCATTAGAGAAATAAAACACCCGGACTAGCTGGCAAACCTGGTGATGGTGCCAAAGAAGGACAAATCCTGGCGCCTATGCGTCGATTTCAAAGACCTTAATAAGGCTTGCCCCAAGGATCCCTTTCCCCTCCCCCGCATCGACCAGATCATTGTTGCTACCGCAGGACATGACTCACTGTGCTTCCTCGACGCATATTCCGGATACCATCAAATTAAAATGAAGGAGTCCGATCAAGCCGCAACAACATTCATTACCCCATATGGGCCATTCTGCTTCAACACCATGCCCTTCGGGCTCAAAAACACCGGCGCCACCTACCAACGCATGATTCAAACATGCCTGGAGAAACAGATCGGCAAGACAGTTGAAGCATATGTGGACGACGTCGTCATCAAAACTAGACACGCCGAAACACTCATAGACGATTTACGTCTCACATTCGACAACCTCCGGGCATATGACATTAAGCTCAATCCGGAAAAGGGTGTTTTCGGCGTCCCCATTGGAAAACAGCTGGGCTTCATTGTTTCCAATAGAGGAACCGAAGAAAATCCAGCCAAAATCCGAGCTTTGTCATAATTGGCTATGCCAACGGACCTTAAACAGGTCCAAAAATTTGCTGGTTGCGTGGCAGCTTTAAGCCGCTTTATCTCCAGATTGGGAGAAAAGGCATTGCCACTCTATCGCCTTCTACGGCGCACCGATCACTTCGAGTGGACGGATGCGGCAACAGCCGGACTGGAAGAAATAAAATCCCTTCTAGCGAGCAACCCAATCCTGGCCGCGCCGAACGTCAGCGAACCCATGTTATTATACATATCGGCAACACACCAGGTGGTGAGTGCCGTGCTCATCGTTGAACGAGAACAGGACGGACACAAATTCCTGCTTCAGAAGCCAGTATATTACGTATCCACTGTCCTCATACCATGAAAATCCCGGTACCCTCATTATCAAAAGATAGCATACACGGTCTTCATGGCATCCCGGAAGCTACGAAACTACTTCCAGGAGTGTTCGATCACGGTGGCTTCCGAAGTACCACTCAATGACATAATAAACAACCGCGATGCTACGGTTCGGATTGCCAAATGGGCCATTGAGCTCCTTCCATTTGACATAACATACAAACTGCGTCGAGCCATTAAATCCCAAGTACTGGCTGACTTCGTCACCGAATGGACAGAGGCCGAACTCCCTAAAGAGTATGACACATATTCCAACTGGGTTATGTATTTTGATGGTTCCAAAATGCTGGCAGGACTAGGAGTGGGCGTCGTTTTAATGTCCCCCACTAGAGACGTCGTCCAGTACGTACTCCAAATATTATACACAGACTCCAATAACGCAGCCGAATACGAGGCCTTATTGCATGGTCTTCGGATGGCTGTCTCCATGGGCATACAACGCTTGGAAGTGCGCGGGGACTCAGACCTTGCAATATCTCAAATAAATGGAGACTTCGATGCCAAAGATCCGAAGATGGCGGCTTATCGCAATGCCGTCCTAAAAATGTCGGCTTGGTTTGAGGGGCTCGAGTTTCATCAGGTGGCCCGAGAGAGTAATCAAGCGGCGGACGTCCTTGCTCACATCGGTGCCAAGCGCGACCCCGTTCCACCTAACATCTTTCTGGAAAGGCTTTTTAAGCCATTCGTGGTGTGGAAACGGGAGAGCGGCAACACCAGTCCGGATCCGAACACAACCCCAGATCCCGAACACACCGATATCATCGGGGGCTCAGCCACCGAAACAACACCGTTGACCCATCTCATTATGGCAGTCATTGCCCCATGGACCGAACCCTTCTTGGCCTACCTTAATAGGAAAGAACTCCCTGAGGATCAGAATGAGTACCGCCGCATTGTCCGGCGTTCAAAGGCCTACAAGGTTCACGACGGACAGCTCTACCAGAAAAGCGCTACCAGAGTCCTTCAAAGATGTATCTCTGAGGAAGAGGGGCGGCAACTCCTGGCTGAAATTCATGCCGGTCTCGGTGGGCACCACGCCGCAGCTCGGGCCCTTGTTAGCAAGGCCTTCCGTACAGGGTTTTATTGGCCGACGGCCCGAGCAGATGCACAAGACCTTGTCCAACGTTGTGTCGGATGCCAACTCTTTGCCAACCAAAGCCATATGCCCCCACTGCCCTACAAACAATCCCCATCACTTGGCCTTTCGCGGTCTGGGGACTGTATATGGTTGGACCCCTTAAAGGAGGAAGCCATAAGAAAAAATATCTGCTGGTCATGGTGGATAAATTCACTAAGTGGATAGAGGCCAAACCAGCTAAAATAGCCAAGTCCGGGCCGGTGATAAAATTCATATCCGGCGTTGTACATCGTTATGGTGTTCCACACAGCATCATCATCGATAACGGCTCCAATTTCACAGCCGATGAAGTGAAAACTTGGTGCGCTAATCTGGGCATTAAGCTCGATTACGCCTCTGTCTATCATCCGCAAACAAACGGTCAAGTCGAATGAGCCAATGGTCTTATTATGAGCGGCATCAAGCCTAGACTAGTGCGGTCTTTGAAAGAATCAGACAAGCACTGGGTTGAGGAGCTCGACTCCGTACTCTGGGGGCTGTGGACCACGCCCAATCGCACTACCGGATACACACCTTTCTTCATGGTGTACGGTGCAGATGCAGTGTTACCCTACGGCATTATTCATGACTCACCTCGAGTGCGCATGTACGAAGAGAGAGAGGCCGAGCTTGATCGACAGGACAGCTTAGACGCCCTGGAGGGGAGTGTGATACTTCTCCATCGTATCTACTTTTCCAAACACTTTTGCCCTTGTTTTGGACTCTAACTTGCATGATTTGAATGGAACTAACCCGGACTGACACTGTTTTCAGCAGAATTGCCATGGTGTTATCTTTGTGCAGAAGCAAATATTCTCGGAATGACCTGAAACTTCATGGAGATTATTTTTGGAAATAATGAAAAATACTGGCGAAAGAATCAAGGCCAGGGGCCCCACACCCTTTCCACGAGTGTGGGGGGCGCGCCTGCCCCCCTGGGCACGCCCCCTGCCTCGTGGGCCCCTTTGAGCTCCACCGACCTCAACTCCAACTCCATATATTCGTGTTCGGGGAGAAAAAAATCAGAGAGAAAGATTCATCGCGTTTTACGATACGGAGCCGCCGCCAAGCCCTAAACTCTCTTGTGAGGGCTGATCTGGAGTCTGTTCGGGGCTCCGGAGAGGGGAATCCGTCGCCGTCGTCATCATCAACCATCCTCCATCACCAATTTCATGATGCTCACCGCCGTGCGTGAGTAATTCCATCGTAGGCTTGCTGGACGGTGATGGGTTGGATGAGATTTATCATGTAATCGAGTTAGTTTTGTTAGGGTTTGATCCCTAGTATCCACTATGTTCTGGGATTGATGTTGCTATGACTTTGCTATGCTTAATGCTTGTCACTAGGGCCCGAGTGCCATGATTTCAGATCTGAACCTATTATCTTTTCATGAATATATGTGAGTTCTTGATCCTATCTTGCAAGTCTATAGTCACCTACTATGTGTTATGGTCCGGCAAACCCGAAGTGACAATAATCGGGACCACTCCCGGTGATGACCATAGTTTGAGGAGTTCATGTATTCACTATGTGTTAATGCTTTGGTCTGGTACTCTATTAAAAGGAGGCCTTAATATCCCTTAGTTTCCAATAGGACCCCGCTGCCACGGGAGGGTAGGACAAAAGATGGCATGCAAGTTCTTTTCCATAAGCACGTATGACAATATTCGGAATACATGCCTACATTACATTGATGAATTGGAGCTAGTTCTGTGTCACCCTATGTTATGACTGTTACATGATGAACCACATCCGGCATAATTCTCCATCACCGATCCAATGCCTACGAGCTTTTCACATATTATTCTTCGCTTATTTACTTTTTCGTTGCTACTGTTATAATCACTACAAAACCCAAAAATATTACTTTTGCTACCGTTACCGTTACTTCCATACTACTTTGCTACTAAATACTTTGCTGCAGATACTAAGTTATCCAAGTGTGGTTGAATTGACAACTCGACTGCTAATACTTGAGAATATTCTTTGGCTCCCCTTGTGTCGAACCAATAAATTTGGGTTGAATACTCTACCCTCGAAAACTGTTGCGATCCCCTATACTTGTGGGTTATCAGAGCGCAACGTCGCAAAGGCCCGTTCCGCATTTTATCAACAGCAGGCTCGCAAGTATCAAAGCAGAGAAGTGCGGGCCAAGACTTATAATGTTGGTGAACTCGTTCTACGCCTGCCGGAGAAGAAAAAGGACAAACTCAAGCCCAAGTGGGAGGGTCCCTTCATCATTGACGAAGTTCTCACCGGAGGAGCGTACCGCCTGCGTGATGCGTCAGACAATCGCCTAGAGCCGAACCCCTGGAACGCGGCCAGACTCCGAAGATTCTATGCCTAGCGCTGAACTCTTTGTTCGTCTCCTTCCCCCTGTTGTTTCCATCACTTTTTCTCTCTTTTCGTTTTTTCTCTTTAGCCTTAAAGCTTTCATGCAACTAGACCGTGCACCCCTGACGCATACATCTTCAGCCATGTACGTCCATTATACCTGGGGGCTTCTTGGACAGAAGCTTGCTATTATTATTTTCCGAGCATCAAGCTCATCACATATGCATTTTTTCCCATATGTACCTTTTCTTCGCCACTGTATACATCGATATGACTTAAGTTTTGGCCAAGCTGGGTTGCCTGGCTCCTGTGCTTATGCCCTACGTTCCCATTAGTTCGGCTAGGGCATAAAGGGAACACCTCTGCGATTGTTACCGCCGTGTCATCCAGATGTGTACCTCAGACTGGGTGAAGCCGAAAGCTAGCGTTCTTAAGGGAATATTCGGTCGGTGAACTAAAGATGTTTCTTGCATTCACTCCATTGTGAACCCCCAGAAGTTACATATATTGTGATTTTTCAATCACAGTTCGGACATGCACATTAACGCATGCACACCCAGGGAAAGGAACCCTTAACAGAACTATTCTCTCTGGAAGATGTTTCTTACAATCTTAATGTAATATAACATAACTAGCTGGATACAACTTGTCTGTTCAAGCAACTATGACCCCTACGCCTGGTTTCCACGCATACCCCAGTCTATTTGGCTGTTCTGGTATTTGGAAACACTCCGCACCTTCGGGTCCAGAGGTCGAAGCGAAAAGGTCTGCCATGACAATCGTTTTACAATTTAGCTAGAGTTACATATGTCAAGGAAAGTACATAGTCACTTGGAGTAAAAAAATTCCTCCTCTATACTGTCCAACAGGCTGTCTAACTTACAATCCTGTTGGGAATATTTGGCGGCTACTGCTACTTGGTCATATACCAAATTAACGGGAACCTCTTTTCCATCTGACCCTAGAGGTCTGACCCGGGCCATGCGATTCGGATCAAGCTTGGTATACCATGTTCTCACCATGGCCCAGGCCTCTCGCGCACCCTCCCGGCTGGCGGATATTTTCCATAATCGGATACGCCACCGCGCTCCCTTGAAAAGCTCTACAAGCTCCTCCATACTTCCTGGAGGGGAGGTGGATGGCCACAAGGCCTTGGCAACACTCCGCATTGCCTGCCGAGCTTGCTCGTGCATTTGTGACAGCCCTTGTAGCAGATCGTCCGACAATCCGGACATTTCTTCTTCGGGACGACCCATCAGCATACCTAAAAACATAACTCTATCGGTTCCTTTCATCCCCGAACTATTATAAGGTAAGTTCGGCCACATACTGAATATGCCGCCTCACAGCCTTTTATTCTCCTTCATGGAGTCGGCCAGCTGGGCCCGCACATCTTTTAGTTCTTCGCCTAGCTGGGTGTTTGAATCATGGAGTTTGTTTTTCTCTTCTCTAACTCGGGTCAGAACACGCTCGCCTACGGCGTGTAGTCTTTTCGACTCTTTCTTGCCCACTTGAGCGATTTTCAGTTTCTCCTCCAGTAGATCTGACGATCCTGTTATGAGATAAGCAACAGTGTTAGAATAGCTAGTATATAATTATTGTTTCTCGATGGAGGGAAATATTACCAGAGGACGCCTTCTTGGACTTTTCCAGTTCGGCGGTAACAGCAGTTAGCTGTGTCTGACACTTTTCTAGCTCTTGGGCTAGCAGGTCGTTCTTCTCCGTAAGAACCTGGTTATACAACGATCCTTAAATCAGTTGTACCAACTGCTTCAAGTCTCAGGGGCTACTGGTATATGGTTATCATATTTGGACAAAGTAAACTTATCTGCACATCTTTTAAATGCTGCTCTGTGGCTCTGTTAAGCCCATCTCGAGTAGCTCGGATGTATGCATCAACCGAGTTGAAGGCATTGAACGCCTGTTTTGAGAAGCGGGGGTCTCGTAAAACGGCCCTCCGGTGCCAATGATTCATGGCGCTCTCCACTTCTGAGTTGGTGACGGACATATCTTCTGAGCCCTCAGCCGAAGGACAGTCCGACGTCACTCCCATATCGGCCCCCGTCTCCTCGGCTGGGACCGAATCTCGGCTGTTGGGAGTACGACTGGCCGGATCCCCGGACATAGTCCGGCGAACTCTTTTCCTGATACAGGACGAACATAAAAGTCACAGTTGGATGCAACTACTGAAGAACATATTTACAAATCCGTACCTCTTCGATGAGGGCCCGGCCATGTCTTCGTTTGCCTTCCTCTTCGAAGGCTTGCCTGGTGTGGGAGCCGCTCTCTTTGGAGTCGCCCCTGGGGTAGCACGACACGTCGAACACATCCTCTTTGGAGCACGAGACAGTGCGGTGGGTGAGGCAGAACGGGGGAACTCTTTCGGGGGAGATGTCTCCTGATTACTTACGTGGGAGGCAGGAAGAAGACCGGGATAGTCGGCGGTGATGGCCACTTCCGTGCCGTCATAGCTCACCTGGTAAAACACCCCGTCCGCGAGCACCATGAATATATACGGATCCTCCTCGAACCCAGGGTCAAGGTCCCGGTTGTGGTCCTCTGGCTGTGGGGCGGAGCTGTGAAGCCCCTCAGAGATCTTTCGCCAGTGCTGTTATAAATAGGCAGATCAAAAATTCCTTAAAGATGACTTGGGGACCGGAGTGAGTAGAGCGGAGGGGTTGGGACTTACCCAGCTAGGAGGATTGTACATGGAAAATCCATCTCTGCGCTTAATATGAAGAAATTCCTCCTCCTCCCCTTTGAACAGTTCGGCCAATATTTTGGCCAGAGCAGCAGGGGTATCTGGACCCTTCCGGCCGCAGCGAGAAGTGTCATCCTCCCCATTATAGTGCCACATGGGAAGCCCTCGGTATTGGAGTGGCTGAACCCCCCGCACTATGGAGGTTGCCATTACCTCAACTATTGATAATCCGGACTGGGCGAGCATCTTTATCTTGCTCATGAGTTGACGAACTTCCGCACTATCATCCTCCTCAAGACTCCGAGGGCGCCAGCTATGGCGTTTCTTTAACAGAACGCTTGTGAACTTGGGAAGACCCTTCCGAACTGGGTCGGGAAGTGCGGCGTCCTTGATATAGAACCATTCGGAAGGCCATTCTTCAGATGCCTTCTTTGGTGTACCGGACAGGTATCCGGTCTCGGCGATTCGCCATATTTCGGCTCCACCCACTTCAAATATTGATCCCTCGTGATTACGCTGGACGAGGTAGAATAGCTTTCTCCACAATTCAAAATGGGCCTCACAACCCAGGAATAGCTTGCAAAGAGTGACGTAACCTGTGATGTGCAGGATGGAGGCCAGAGTGAAGTTGTTCAGTTGGAGGCCATAGTACTCTAGAAGCCCTCTGAGGAATGGATGAATTGGAAACCCAACGCCTCTTATCAGGTAGGGGACGAAACACACTCGTTCCCCCTCAGATAGATTGGGGAAATTCTACGCCTGGGCCTCACCATTGAAGGAGGTCAACCCTGCTTGAACAGGGACCCGATCCGCGGGAGGAAGAAATCCCTGTGTTTGTAGCTTCTCCAGCTGACCATGGGATACGGAGCACCTCTCCCACTCGCCTTTTTCTGGGCCGCAGGGACGGGAGGAGGAGCTAGGAGCGCTAGCCAGGTTGTAGTGGTCTTTCTAGCAATCTCTGAGGATTTTTCCGCGTGGTGCCGAATGGATCTGAGATCCAATCTCTTTAAATAGACGCTCTTTCTCGCATAGCCGGGGTGTTATGTGCAAAAATACCCTGACCTCTCGCATTCGCTTGACACGTGGAAGCTGAAGTTGTTGATACACAGAAGCCGAGGGGTACGACATTAAATGGAAGGCCGGATACTTCACTTTGAAGTCATCGGAGGAGGAACCCGCCTTGCAATGCCGAAGACAATCTGCGCGCTGGACACCTCGTCATTGAAGTCTGGTTTGGGGGCTACTGAGGGAGTCCTGGACTAAGGGGTCCTCGGGCGTCCGGCCTGTTAGCCATGGGCCGGACTGTGGGCTGTGAAGATACAAAGACCGAAGACTCTACCCGTGTCCGGATGGGACTCTCCTTGGCGTGGAAGGCAAGCTTGGCGATCAAATATGAAGATTCTTTTCTCTATAACCGACCTTATGTAACCCTAGATCCCTCCGGTGTCTATACAAACCGGGGGGGGGCTATGTCCGTAGAGGCCAATACTCATATACAATTATGGTCATCCAGGCTAGACTTCTAGGGTTTTAGCCATTGCGATCTCGTGGTAGATCAACTCTTGTAATACTCATATTCATCAAGATCAATCAAGCAGGAAGTAGGGTATTACCTCCATAGAGAGGGCCCGAACCTGGGTAAACATTGTGTCCCCTGTCTCCTGTTACCATCGACCTTATAGGCACAGTTTGGGACCCCCTACCCGAGATCCGCCGGTTTTGACACCGACACTCATCACTATGTCACATAAACCAGGATAGCAGTGATCTCCTGTTTTAACTGAGATAATGGGCATGCCAACTATAGGTCTATGCTTATCCTTTTTATCAGGTTTGGCAATTCTAGCAGCTTCTTCGCAGAAGTAAATAACATGTCCATCCATATCTTCTTCCAAGAGATCTTTAACCATAGCAATACTAGGTTCTACTTTAATTTGTTCATCAGGTTTAGATGTTCTAATATAGCTTTTGTTAACCACAGTTGAAACTTTAGCATGTTCCTTTATCCTAACAGGGAAAGGTGGTTTCTCTATATAAGCAGAAGGAACAACTGGATCAACATTATAAAGTATAGTTTCTTCTTTAATTGGTACCGGCTCTTTAATTTCTTCTTTAATAGGTGGGTGATATTTAAACCACTTCTCTTTAGGGAGTTCAACATGAGTAGCAAATGATTCACAAAATGAGGCTACTATCTCAAAGTCAAGTCCATATTTAGTGCTAAACTTTTAAAAAGCATCGGTATTCATAAAAGATTTAACACAATCATACTTAAGCTTAATACCTGACCCTTTACCTTCGTCGAGTTCCCAATCTTCAGAATTGCGTTTAATTCTTTCCAAAAGATCCCACCGGAATTCAATAGTCTTCTTCATAAAAGAACCAGCACAAGAAGTATCAAGCATGGTTTGATCATTACGAGAAAGCCGAGCATAAAAGTTCTGGATAATAACTTCTCTTGAGAGCTCATGATTGGGGCATGAATATAACATTGATTAAGCCTCCCACAAGCTAGAGCGACACTTTCTCCTTCACGAGGCCAAAAATTATATATATAATTCCGATCACGATGAACTAGATGCATAGGATAAAACTTTTGGTGAAATTCCAATTTCAATCGATTCCAATTCCAAGATCCAATATCATCGCATAGTCTATACCATGCCAATGCTTTTTCCTTCAAAGATAAAGGGAAAACCTTCTTCATAACTTCATCTCCGGGTAAACCTACAAGCTTGAACAATCCACAAATTTGTTCTACATATATCAAGTGCATATCAGGATGTTCAGTTCCCTCTCCTGCATAAGGATTAGCTAGCAGTTGTTATGTCATCCCCGAAGGAATTTCATATTCAATATTTTAAGTAGGTGCAGTAGGTTGAGGGGTAGCTAATTGTGGTTCCGGACGAGGTGAAGATACCCCGAACAAACCCCTCAAAGGATTGTTTTCCATAGTAACAAGTGACAATAAATTTCAGCACACTATATAAATGTTTCCTTACCAAATTCCACTTACCAAAGGCGCTTCTCTCCCCGGTAATAGCGCCCGAAAATAGCCTTGATGACCCACAAGTATAGGGGATCGATTGTAGCTCTTTTCGATAAGTAAGAGTGTCGAACCCAACGAGGAGTAGAAGGAAATGAGAAGTAGTTTTCAGTAAGGTAATGTCTGCAAGTGCTGAAATCTTAAGTAGCAGAGTAGTTCGATAGCAAGGTAATTTGTAACAAGCAAGTACGATAGTAGTAACAAAAGTGCAGAAAGGTAGCCCAATTTTTTTGAGGCAAAGGACAGGCCAAAATGGTCTCTTATGATAAGCAAAGCCTTCTTGAGGGTACACGGGAATTTCATCTAGTCACTTTCATCATGTTGGTTCGATTTGTGTTCGCTACTTTGATAATTTGATATGTGGGTGGACTGGTGCTTAGGTGCTGTTCTTACTTGAACAAACCTCCTACTTATGATTAACCCTCCCGCAAGCATCCACAACTACGAGAAAAATATTAAGAATAAATTCTAACTCTAGCATTAAACTTTTGGATCCAATCGGTCCCTTATGGAATAGCGCATAAGCTGGGGTTTAAGCTTCTGTTACTCTCGCAACCCATCATCTAATTGCTACTCCAAAATGCATTCCCTTAGGCCCAAATATGGCAAAATGTCATGTAGTCGACGTTCACATGACACCACTAAGGGAATCATAACATACATACTATCAAAATATCGAACACATATCAAGTTCACATGATTACTTGCAACATGATTTCTCCCGTGACCTCAAGAACAAAAGTAACTACTCACAAATGATAATCATGCTCAAGATCAGAGGGGTATTAAATAGCATAATGGATCTGAACATATAATCTTGCACCAAATAAACCATATAGTAATCAACTACAAGATGTAATCAACACTACTAGTCACCCACAAGCACCAATATATAGTTCCGGTAACAAGATTGAATACAAGAGATGAATTAGGGTTTGAGATGAGATGGTGTTGTTGAAGATTTGATGGAGATTGCCCTCCCCAAGATGGGAGATTTGTAGGTGATGATGATGATGATGATTTCCCCATCCGGGAGGGAAGTTCCCCGGCGAAATCGCTCCCCCGGAGGGCAAAAGTGCTCCCGCCCAAGTCCTGCCTCGAGACGGCGGCGCTCCGTACCGAAAGTCCTCCCCTTATTTTTTCTAGGTCAAAATGACCTATATACCCGAAGATGGGCACTGGAGGTGGGCCTGGGTGAGCACAACCCACCAGGGTGCGCCTGGGCTCCCTGGCGCGCCCAGGTGGTGTCGGGTAAATCGACACCTATGGAATCACTGGGATCCCTTCTACGGTTGGCGGGCGCGGGGTTGTGCAAAGAGCGGGTCTGACAGGAAGCACACAGATCGTTTACCCAGGTTCGGGCCGCAAAGATGCGTAATACCCTAGTCCTGCTTTGGTGGATGTATTTGAGTGTTCTTCTGTTCTTGAGCTAGCTACGGGTTGTAATTTTCCCAAAAGATCTGAATCCTCCTCCTGGCCGCCTCGGGCTTCCTTTTATAGACAAAAAGGGGTTGCCACAGTGGCACACAGGAGGTGGAAAGGTGTACAGTGGATGAGTCTATCCTCTGGCACCGTCGGACAAACGCATTTAATGCGCTGCCGACATGCCCCTCTTGCTTTATCGGGGACGACAAGGAAGCATGTCCCAGCTGTCGCCGCCTCTCCTGGCTTCGACACGCGCCCGGGCTGACGAGGTGTTGTGGCACCACGTTGGCTGGCTGCTGGGCTGGCGCGGTGGTGGAGCCTTCACGAAGATCTGCATGCCACCACGTAGGTACTTGCTGGGTCGGTGTAGAGGCCGCTCGTCGCCATGCATGTGCCTGCTCAGCTGGTTGAGCTGGCAGCTGCATTGGGGCGGTGGTGGTGTCTTGGCAGGCATGGGCCTGGCTGTGGTTCCGCTGATGCTCTCAGTAAGGGCCTTGCCGGGGGCCCGGCAAGGGTCTTGCCGTGGCGTCGCGGTCGTCCCCGACAAGGCGCTCGCCGGGGGTCTCGTGGATTTCCTCGGCTAGGATCCCACCGAGGGTCGTCGTCTTCTGGTCCTCATCTGATCTTGTGTGTTTATGATCTTGACGAAGATCTGCATTCCATCACAGAGGTGCCTCCCGAGCCTTGGTTCCAATGTGGTTTGTTGGTGGTGTTGGAACCCGTGGGCTCAAGGGTGGCACACTCTGCTGGCGTCGGGCAAGTTGCCCCGGCAAGGCTCTTGCCGGGGCCGCGGAGGTCACCCCGGCAAGGGTCTTGCCGGGGGAGTCCGCCTCGCCCCCTTGCTCTTCGTGTCTCTTGTTCTTGGCGTTGCTCTGGTCGCCTTGTGCTCCGGCTCCCTTCTTCTGCCCTGCTTGGTGTGGCCGTGGGCGCGGCTCCGACTGCCCGTGCACAAGTAAAGGGGTCAAAAGGAGAGCCCCTACTTTTGTACACCGACAGGAGCCCCCGGGCCCGGGCCACACATAAGCGCGACGCGTTGTTGGGCCAGGCCCAGAACAGTGCGCGGGCAGGTGGGGCGGATTTTAATGCAGTCACTTTTCCGGCCGCTGCGCTTCCCCACGACCCGCGTTGAACGCGCGACGTGGAGGGTTGTGCGTGACGTGGGGGTCATGCGTGGGGCGGTCTCCACATGCATGCGTCACATCACAGTTAATAGTGGAAAAGAGGCGGCCCGCGCCGTCCCCGTAAAAAGGAATAACCGCGGGCGCCCTGCTCATTTACCCCCTGTGCCTTCTCCAATCTCGGAACCGCCGTCCCCTTCTTCCTCCCTCTCTTGCTCTCGCCTTTGCTCGCTGCCACCGCGTCTTCATCGTCCTTCCCCCTTCACCTCTCGCAGCCGCCATGGCACCCAAAACCAGTAAAAGCAAGGGAGTGGCCAAGGATGTCGGGGCAAAGGAGCCGCCGGAGAGAGAGTTTGCGGTGCGGCGGACGCAGTCCGCCTATTTCCCCACGTCAGTCGACGCGGTCCATCTCCGGGACTACTTCAAGCACCTGTGGGGGTGCAAGACGGGGAGGGGGGAGACGACAGGGCATCCGACCACGCGCGTCATCCCTGCTATTTTCGCCGAAGCCGGCCCGAATCCGTACCCATTCTTCGTCGACTACTTTTCTTGTGGCCTCTGCCCCCCTTCTCTGATTTCTTCAATGACATCATGCACACCTACGGCTTCCACCTTATGGATTTTACCCCAAACGCCGTGGCGTGCATGGCTCTTTTCGCGCACCTCTGCGAGGGTTTCGTCGGGGTGCATCCCAACACGGCGCTCTTCCGCCACTACTTCTTCCCTCGGATCCAAAAGGGGGCGCCATTTTCGGTTGTGTCACCTGGATCCCAAGGTCCAAGGGGACATACCCGGATGGCGCTCAGAAGGAGAGGTGGGAGGAGTGGCGGGGCCGGTAGTGCTGGATTGAGGAGGATGATCCACAAGATTTCTGCCGGGTTCGCCAGGCGCCGCCGGTCCACAGAAATGACTGGAGCAATGTCGACGCCGACGACGCGAAACTCACGGTTGCCACCACCAGGATTCTTCGCCTCACCGAGGCCGGGCTCACCCTTGAGATGATCGGGGCGGATTTCATCCGCCGCCGAATCGCTCCGCTGCACAACAAGGGGAGGCCGGCCTGGCTCTTTACGAATGCGGCCGACATCATGAGGCTTCGCCGCGGCCTCGACCACAACCTCACGGTGATGGGGCACGCCCACTTCTTCCAGCGGCTTTTCCAGCTCGACGTGAACCGCGACGGCAAGGTCGAGCGGTCCCGCAAGGCTGCCAAAACCGGCAAGGTTGCCAAGGGGCCCTTGTTCGGGTTGCCGGCGGGGGTGGTCCCGCTGAGCAATAACTCGCGTCGAAATGACATCATCGCCATGACGCCGGAGTTCAACGTGCACGGCCTCGTCCCAAATTGGGCCGAGCCGCCAGAGGATCAAGTGCAGGAGTTCTTTGATACCTTGGAGGAGAAGTACGCCCGCACCAAACCGCGGCTTGTCCAGGACACCACCTAGGCGGAGCTGGACTACATCGCCGCCAGGGCGGCGGAGGCGGAGCTTGCCAGGGAGGCCGGCAGCGCCGACGGCGTGGAGGACAAGGCCGCGGCGGAGGCGGAGGAAAAGGAGCTCGCCCAGTGGGCGGAGGCCGCTGGGGTGGCCAGCAGCGCTGGCACTGGGGCCCCTCTCATCGAAGATGTGGTCGACGAGTCGTCGTCGGAGGAGGTCGAGACTATCGACCCCCCGGCAATGGGGAGATGGCGAGTCCTGCGGCGGGCAAGCTCTGGTGAGCCGGTCCGGCTTGGCAGGGCCGTGCAGCCGCAGCAAACCCAGGAGGCGCCCGTGCGCTAGACGAGGGCCGCGGTAGCGAGGACAGTGGTGAAGGTCGCGGTGGCGAAGAAGAAGGCAACTGCCTCTTCTTCGTCCAAGCGTCCACGGACTCCATCTGCTTCCCCTCCTCCCGCAGATGACGACGCGGAGATTGTCTTCGATTTTGGGTCCCTCAGCCCAAGGAGGAAGAGGAAGGCAACAGAAGAGGAGGTGGAGGACGAGTAAGTATCTTGTTCCTTTTTGTCATCTCTGCCTCCTCACACTGTGCCCCTTATCTTGATTTGTTTCCTTTTTTGCAGGGATGCGGAGACACTGACCCAGAGGGTGAAGAGGGCCAGGGCTTTGGCGAGCAGCCAGCCCCCGGCAGGTACTTCCGGTACACCGCTGGTGGTGTTGAGCAGCCCGGACAGCAGCCCCCGGCACAGCCCCCAGCGTAAGCTCATCACTCACCCCTCGTCGACGTGTGTTCGGGGTACGGTCCCTTGGCGCTAACCTTGCCGTGGTTGCAGGAGGAGGACAGCAGCAGGAGGAGCCACTGAGGGCTACCCCCAACATGCCACCCCCATCGACCACGCCGCCCCGAGGGGCATCCCTGGCAAGGGCGCCAAGCACCGAGCCCATGCAGACGGAGGAGGAGGAGGCAGACTCGTGCGTTGGTGGCTTCGCCTCGGCGCCAGATGTTGGCGGGGAGGGGGCCTCTTCTTCCCAGCCTGGCACGGGTAAGTCACTCACCTTCCGTCCCTGTTCCTTTTCTTTTTGAATCTTGGTCTTGGCTTCGCCTCACCCCCTTCTCGATATCCAGATCCTCCCTTGGCAGACCGGGAGGACATAGACACCGTCATCGAGGATGTCACCAAGGATGCCGTAGCGGAGGCCGAGAAGATCGCCACCGAGGAGGCTGCCAAGGGATCTGCTGAGGACGTTGTCAAGGGATCTGCCGGGGAGCCCGGCAAGGCTACTGCCGAGGAGGTCGGCAAGGCCGCTGTCGAGGAGGAGGTCGTTGACGACCAACCTTCCTCCTCCGCTGCCTCTAGCTCGGGCAAGTACCTGAAGGTGAGCGACGACCTGTTTGTCCACCTCCCAGGGACGGCGAGCACCAGGGCGCCCACCGATGGAGAGGTGTTCAACGAGGAGGTGCTTGCCGCCGCCGGGCTCGAAGTTGTTGACGAGCCGAGCGTCGGTGGCGGCGGCTCCCAGGAAGAGTGGCTCCTCCAGGCCATGAGTGCCAACTTCCAGAAGCTCCAGGCGCTCCACCGCGCCCGCCAAGACAAGATAAGATCCAGGATGGCCGTGGCGGACAAGGTAGAAGCAGATTTCAAGGAGCGCGTTACTGAGATGCAAGCCTGGCTTCGCGACGCCCACCAAGAACTGAAGGGCATCCAAGGCGAACTGGCCCAGCGTCAGCAAGAGTTCCTTCCGCAACAAGTAAATTTTGAGAAGGCCCAGGAGCTGGCGAGGGAGCAGGCCGCCAAGGAGGAGGCCGCTCGACAACAACACCAGGCTCTACTGAACTCCCAGGAGGAGGATCTTACCGCCCGTGAGGAGAAGCTTGCCGCCACACTCCATGGCAAGGACGAGGAGGTGGAGAAGCTTGTCGTGCAGCGGACCCAGGAGCTGGAGCAGAGGCCCAAGGAGGCACTCAATGCCCAGGCTCTAGTTCACGCTGGCAAGGTGAAAGAGCTGGAGGTGGAGCGGGACGGGCTAAAGGATCAGGCCTGAAGCTGGCCGAGGAGAAGGACACGCTCAACGGTGCCCTAGTGGAGGCGCATGGCGCAGTCCTCGGCAAGGCTGAGTAGCTCTCCAAGGCCAACGGCTCCATCAAAGACCTGAAGCTGAAGCTGGAGGGTCTTAAGGAGACGCTCTTGGAGGCCAAGGCCCAAGAGGAGACCCTGGCCAAGGATCTGGAGGCCGAGAAGCAGCTACGAAGAACGAAGCCGTCAACCACAAGGATTTTGTGGAGGGTGAGAACCGCTAGATCGGCCGCCTCGGAGATGTCACCGGCAGGATCACTACGCAGCTGGCCACCATGGGGATGCCAAATGTGAGGTACACCCCGGAGCGCAACGCGAGCCCCAACGCCAAGCTGACCCTATTCTTCGAGGGTGTTTTCGGGGCCCTGGAGAAACTCCACTCCAATCGGGCGGCCTCTCTAGCCGATGAGGCCCGGAGGCTTTGCCGGGGTGCCATGACCAAGGCCCTCACCAAGGTGGCGCACTAGAATCCCAACCTCGACTTCGACGCCGCGCTGGAGAGCTTGCCGGAGGATGCGGACCTCGCGGTGCTCAAGGAGCTTATCAAGCCCATCATCACCCGTATGGATGCAATCTAGAGGGTGGAGGGCCAGCGCCGGGACTAGGCACCCCGTCTCTCACCGCCGCTGCAGGTTCACAACCAAGACAATTTTTATCTTTAGTTAGAACCGCAGCAACAATTGATGTAATATAACTCTGCAACACTTTTGATATTATGCATGTTACTTTCCTATTCAATCCCCCCTTTGTATGTTCACCCTACGTTAATCGGTAGGCTTGCCGGCGCGTAAACCCAGGGCACGGCGCCTTGAGGATGGATCCCCAATGGCCTGCCGGGTGTGCTTGCTTCCAGGCGAACCACCTTACCGCTCTCAACGCGGCCGCTCAAACTATCGAGCTGGACTCGAGTCAGAACCGAGAGCGTTGCCAATTGCGGAAGGCTACCCTAACATTCTCGACGCGGCCGCTTGGGCTGTTGAGCGGACTCGAAATAGAGCAAGGGCGTTGCCAATAGTGGAACGGCCCCTTTGCGTGCAGGTTTTCCATACATAGGGCAGGACCTTCGAGGACAATAACCTTATATATAAAAAAGGAAATTGCTTAAAGTTTTGCCCGACTTAGCTTTTCTGTCGTTGCACGGGCGTCCACCGCATCTGCAGATGGTGCCATCAAGCTTGGTCGTCTTCTTCCTTAGAACGATGGCCACGATGAGGCCGCTGCTCGGATCAGACTAGATTTCCACAACTGCGCCCCCTACCTGGCGCGCCAAAGATGTCGGGGGAAATCGACACCTATGGAATCACTGGGATCCCTTCTACGGTGGGCGGGCGCGGGGTTGTGCAAAGAGCGGGTCTGACAGGAAGCACACATATCGTTTACCCAGGTTCGGGCTGCGGAGATGTGTAATACACTAGTCCTGCTTTGGTGGATGTATTTGAGTGTTCTTCTGTTCTTGAGCTAGCTACGGGGTGTAATTTGCCCAAAAGATCCGAATCCTCCTCCTGGTCGCCTCGGGCCTCCTTTTATAGTCAAAAAGGGGTTGCCACAGTGGCACACAGGAGGTGGAAAAGGTGTACAGTGGATGAGTCTATCCTTTGGCACCGTCGGACAAACGCATTTAATGCGCTGCCGACGTGCCCCTCTTGCTTTACCGGGGACGACAAGGAAGCACGTCCCAGCTGTCGCCGCCTCGCCTGGCTTCGACACGCGCCCGGGTTGACGAGGCATCGTGGCTCCACGTTGGCTAGCTGCTGGGCTGGCGCGATGGTGGAGCCTTCACGAAGATCTGCATGCTACCACACAGGTGCTTGCTGGGTCGGTGTAGAGGCCGCTCGTCGCCATGCAAGTGTCTGCTCAGCTGGTTGAGCTGGCAGCTGCATGGGGACGGCGGTGGTGTCTTGGCAGGCGTGGGCCTGGCTGTGGTTTCGCTGATGCTCTCGGCAAGGGCCTTGCCGTGGCGTCGCGGTCGTCCCCGGTAAGGCGCTCGCCGGGGGTCTCGTGGATTTCCTCGGCTAGGATCCCGACGAGGGTCGTCGTCTTCTGGTCCTCATCTGATCTTGTGTGTTTATGATCTTGACGAAGATCTGCATGCCATCACAGAGGTGCCTCCCGAGCCTTGGTTCCAATGTGGTTTGTTGGTGGTGTTGGAACCCGTGGGCTCAAGGGTGGCACACTCTGCTGGCGTCGGGCAAGTTGCCCCGGCAAGGCTCTTGCCGGGGCCGCGGAGGTCACCCCGGCAAGGGTCTTGTCGGGGGAGTCCACCTCGCCCCCTTGCTCTTTGTGTCTCTTGGTCTTGGCATTGCTCTGGTCTCCTTGTGCTCCGGCTCCCCTCTTCTGCCCTGCTTGGTGTGGCCGTGGGCGCGGCTCCGACTGCCCGTGCACAAGTAAAGGGGTCAAAAGGAGAGCCCCTGCTTTTGTACACCGACAGGTGGGTTGTGCCCACCTAGTAAGGCCCCCTCTGATAGTTATTTGCTCCAATATTCCTCAAATATTCCATAAAAAATCTCTGTGAAGTTTCAGCTTGTTTGGAGTTGTGCAGAATAGGTAGCCTGACGTAGCTTTTCCAGGTCCAGATTTCCAAGTGCCGGAATTCTCCCTCTTTGTGTATACCTTGCATATTATGAGAGAAAAGGCATTAGAATTACTCCAAAAAGCATTATTATGGATAAAAACATTATAAATAATAGTAATAAAACATGATGCAAAATGGACGTATCAGTACACATCAATAACATGTATATCGAATATACCTTTGTTCACTTTGCCATCCTTCTTATCCACCAAGTATTTGGGTCAGTTCCAGTTCCAGTGGCCATTCCCTTTCCAGTAGAAGGACTCATTTTCATGCTTGGGTCCAGCTTTGGGCTTCTTCACGGGAGCGGCAACTTGCTTTCCATTCTTCTTGAAGTTCCCTTTCTTTCCCTTGCCCTTTTTCTTGAAACTAGTGGTTTTGTTAACCATCAACATTTGACGCTCCTTCTTGATTTCTACCTCTACAGCCTTAAGCATTGCGAAGAGCTCATGAATCATTTTATTCATCGCTCGCATATTATAGTTCATCATGAAGCCTTTGTAGCTTGGTGGCAGTGATTGAAGAAATCTGTCAGTAACACTATCAACCGAAAGTTCAACTCCCAGCTGAGTCAAGTGGTTCTGATACCCAGACATTTTGAGTATGTGTTCACTGACAGAACTATTCTCCTCCATCTTGCAGCTATAGAACTTGTTGGAGACTTCATATCTCAACCCGAGCATTTGCCTGAAATATTAACTTCAACACTTGGAACATCTGATATGCTCCATGAAGTTCAAAACGTCTTTGAAGTCACGGTTCTAAGCCGTAAAGCATGGCGCACTGAACTATTGAGTAGTCATCAGATCGAGTCTGCCAGACGTTCATAACATATGCAGTAGCTCCTGCAGCACGCCTTTCACCTAGCAACGCATCAAGGACATAATTCTTCTGTGCAGCAATGAGGATAATCCTCAAGTTACGGACCCAGTCCGTGTAGTTGCTACCATCATCTTTCAACTTAGCTTTCTCTAGGAACACATCAAAATTCAGGGGGACGGTAGCTCGGGCCATTGATCTACAACATAGATATGCAAAACTATAAGACTAAGTTCATGATAAATTAAGTTAAACTAATCAAATTACTAAAGAACTCCCATTTAAATAAACATCCCTTAAGTTATCTAAGTGATACATGATCCAAATCAACTAACCCATGTATGATCATCATGTGAGAAGGGGTAGTCATCAATGGTGAACATCTCTATGTTGATCATATCTACTATATGACTCATGTTCAACCTTTCGGTCTCCTGTGTTCCGAGACCATGTCTATACATGCTATGCTTGTCAAGTTTAATCCAAGTATTCTGCATGTGCAAAACTGTCTTACACCCGCTGTACGTGAACGTAGAGTCTATCACACCCGATGATCACATGGTGCTTCGAAACGACGAACTTTGGCACTGGTGCATACTCGGGGAGAACACTTTTATCTTGAAATTTAGTGAAGGGATCATCTTATAATGCTACCGCCATTCTAAGCAAAATAATATGCATAAAAGATAAACATCACTTGCAATCAAAATATGTGACATGATATGGCCATTATCATCTTGTGCTTTCGATCTCTATCTCCAAAGCATCATCATGATCTCCATCGTCACTAGCTCGACACCTTGATCTCCATCGTTGCGTCAGGGTCATCTCACCAACTATTGCTTCTACAACTATTGCTAACACATAGCGATAAATTAAATCAATTACATGGCGCTTGCATTTCATACAATAAAGACACAACCCTAAGGCTTGATACGTCTCCAACGTATCTATAATTTTTGATTGTCCCATGCTGTTATATTATCAATCTTGGATGTTCTATAATCATTTTATAGTCATTTTATATCATTTTTTGGTACTAACCTATTGACATAGTCCCAAGTGCCAGTTGCTATTTTTTGCATGTTTTTTACATCGCATGAAATCAATATCAGACGGAGTACAAATGCAACGAAACTTCACGGAGAATTTTATGGACCAGAAGACACCTAATGGGACAAGGCTGCGCCTAGGGGGTGCTCCGAGGAGAGCACAACCCACCAGGGCACGCCAGGAGGCCCAGGCGCGCCCTGGTGGGCTGTGCCCACCTCGGGTGCCCCCGGACTGCCTCTTTACTCTATAAATACCCCAATATTCCCAAAACCCTAGGGGAGTCAACGAAAATCAATTCCAGCCGCCGCAGAGTCCAGAACCACTAGGTCCAATCTAGACACCATCACGGATGGGCTTCACCACCTCCATTGGTGCCTCTCTGATGATGCGTGAGTAATTCATTGTAGACCTTCAGGTCCGTAGTTAGTAGCTAGATGGCTTCCTCTCTCTCGCTGAATTCTCAATACAATGGTCTCTTGGAGATCCATATGATGTCACTCTTTTTGCGGTGTGTTTGTTGGGATCTGATGAACTTTGAGTTTATGATCAGTTATATCTTTTTATATCTATGAAAGTATTTGAGTTTCTTTGATCTCTTTTATGCATGATCTCTTATAGCCTCGTATTTCTTCTCTGATATTTGGGTTTTGTTTGGCCAACTTGATCTATTTATCTTGTAATGGGAAGAGGTGCTTTGTAGTGGGTTCGATCTTACCGTGCTTGATCCCAGTGACAAAAGGGGAACTGACACGCATGTATCGTTGCTACTAAGGATAAAACGATGGAGTCTATCTCTACATAGATAGATCTTGTCTACATCATGTCATCGTTCTTATTGCATTACTCCGTTTCTCCATGAACTTAATACACTAGATGCATGCTGGATAGCGGTCGATGTGTGGAGTAATAGTAGTAGAGGCAGGCAGGAGTCGGTCTACTAATCTTGGACGTGATGCCTATATAATGATCATTGCCTGGATATCGTCATGATTATTTGAAGTTCTATCAATTGCCCAACAGTAATTTGTTCACCCACCGTTTGCTATTTTTCTCGAGAGAAGCCACTAGTGAAACCTACGGTCCCCGGGTCACTTTCTCATATATTTGCCTTTGCGATCTACTTTTCTTTTACATTTATTTTCAGATCTATTAAACTAAAAATACAAAAATACCTTGCTGATTTTTTTATTATTTATTTTATTTGGCGTTCGATCTTTCAATCTACTACAATTTATTTCCCGTCCACGCGACATCTCTGGTGCCGTTACCAGAAAGGGATTGACAACCCCTTTAACACGTCAGGTTGCGAGTGGTTGTTATTTGTGTACAGGGGCTGTTTACGTTGTGTTGCTTGGTTCTCCTACTTGTTCGGTAACCTTAGTCTCATCACTGAGGGAAATACCTACCGTCGATGTGCTGCATCATCCCTTCCTCTTTGGGGAAATACCGACGTTGTCCTAGCAGACATCAAAAGGAATTTCTAGCACCGTTGCCGAGGAGGATCTTCAACATATACCAGGTTCCTAATCAGAATCTCATCTCCTCGCACTTTACATTATTTTCTATTTGCCTCTCGTTTTCCTCTTCCCCACTTCACAAAAATTTGCCATTTTATTCGCCCCTCTTTTTCGTTCGCCGTTTTTTTACCGGATCTGTTTTTGAGTATAATCTTGTTGTGTAGTCATCATGACCCAAGAGAACACCAAGTTATGTGATTTCTCAAAAACCAACAACAATGATTTTATTGGCACTCCGATTGCTCCTCCCGCCACTAGTGCGGAGTCTTGTGATATTAATACTGCTTTGCTGAATCTTGTTATGAAAGATCAAGTTTCCAGTACTCTAATGAGGATGCCACGTCCCATCTTAATACCTTCGTGGAATTATGCAATATGCAAAAGAAAAAAGATGTGGACAATGATGTGGTGAAGATGAAATTATTTCCGTTTTCTTTGCGTGATTTTGCAAAAAATTGGTTCTCTTCTTTGCCTCGCAATAGTATTGATTCTTGGAATAAGTGCAAAGATGCTTTTATCACTATGTATTTTCCGCCCGCAAAAATTATTCCCTTAGAACCCAAATCATGAATTTCAAGCAACCTGAACATGAGCATGTTGCACAATCTTGGGAAAGGATGAAAATGATGCTAAGGAATTGCCCAACTCATGGGTTAAATCTTTGGATGATCATACAAAATTTTTATGCGGGATTGAATTTTGTTTCTCGTAATCATTTAGATTCCGCCGCGGGTGGTACTTTTATGGAAATTACTTTGGGTGAAGCCACCAAATTTCTTGATAATATCATGGCAAATTATTCACAATGGCATACCGAAAGGGCTCCTACTAGTAAAAAAGTTAATTCGGTTGAAGAAATTTCTTCTTTGAGTGAAAAAGTTGATGCTCTTATGAAACTGGTTGCTAGTAAAAGTGCTCCTATTGATTTTAATGATATTCCTTTGTCTACTTTGATTGAGCAAAATAGTGATCCCATAGATGTGAATTTTATCTCTCGAAATAATTTCAATAACAATGCTTATAGAGGTAATTTTAATCCTCGGCCTTTTCCTAGTAATTCCCCTAATAATTATGGTAATTCCTATGGAAATCAATCTTATAGTAATAAAAGGAACACCTCTGATCTTGAGAATAATATTAAATAATTTATCAACATGCAAAAAGTTTTCAACACTACCATGGAAGAAAAGTTGAATAAGATTGATGATTTGTCTAGAACTGTTGATAGAATTGCTCATGATGTGGAAAATTTCAAGATGAAATTTTGTGTGTGTAAGGTTGATGAATCAATTAAAGCTCTTTATGTTTCTATGGATGAAAGTAATAAAAGAACCGCTATGCTTAGAGCTAAAAGCGAATTTTTAGAAAAAGCGTTTTCTAGTGATTACTTTCGTAAAAGTGATGAAGATCTTAAAATGATTGGTGTTTCTTCTATTGATTCCTTGTTTAGTAAAATTAACATTGATGAAAAGGGACTGGAGAAGAGTCAACTTTAGCTAGAAGGCATCCCGATAATTCGGAGGGTGAAAATCTTGCTGAGAAAATTGATAAAAGTGGGTTTGAAGAGGTCAAAACTTGAACTAGTGATGTGCCCACTCTTTTGGATTACAAAGACTTTAATATTTATAGTTGCTCTTTGATTGATTTTATTTATTTGTTGCAATCCATGATAAATTCACCCCATGCTTATGAACAAAATAAAGCTTTTACGAAACATATTATTGATGCCATGATGAAAGCTTTTGGAGAAAAATTGGAATTAGAAGTTTCAATTCCTAGAAAATTGCATGATGAATGGGAACCTACTATCAAAGTCAAGATTAAAAATTATGAGTGTTTTGCTTTGTGTGACTTGGGTGCTAGTGTTTCCACTATTCCAAAATCTTTATGTGATGTACTTGGTCTTATCGATCTTGAAGAATGCTCTTTAAATTTGCACTTGGCGGATTCTACTATTAAAAAGCCTATGGGAAGAATTAATGATGTTATTATTCTTGCAAATAGGAATTCTGTGCCCATAGATTTTATTTTTCTCGATATTGATTGCAATCCGTCTTGTCCAATTATTCTTGGTAGACCGTTTTTACGCACTATCGGTGCCGTGATTGATATAAAGAAGGCAATATTAAGTTCCAATTTCCATTGAGGAAGGGTATGGAACACTTTCCTAGAACAAGAATCAGGCCACCATATGAATCAATCATGAGGACATCTTATGGATCTCGAACCAAAGATGACAAAACTTAGACCCTTGCTTTATGCCTAGCTAAGGGCGTAAAACTATAGCGCTTGTTGGGAGGCAACCCAATGAATAAAATTTATTTTTGTTTTTTGTTCTATGTCCTTGAGTGTTTGCACAATTATGCTACTGTTATGATTGTTTTTTGTGTGTTTTAATTAGTGTTTGTGCCAAGTAAAGCCTTTAGGATCTTCTTCGGTGATAGTTGTTTGATCTTGCTGAAAAACAGAAACTTATGCGCTCACGAAAAAATTGTTAAAAATCACTAGAGCGTGATAAAATGCCAATTCTTTTTCAGAAGATTTATATACAAATTATCCAGGTCGTCCTAATTTTTCAGAATTTTTGGGGTTACAGAAGCATTCGAAATAGTCAGATTGCTACAGATTGTTCTGTGTTGACAAATTCTGTTTTCTTTGCGTTGT
Organism: Triticum aestivum; assembly: GCF_018294505.1. Classification (NCBI taxonomy): domain Eukaryota; kingdom Viridiplantae; phylum Streptophyta; class Magnoliopsida; order Poales; family Poaceae; genus Triticum; species Triticum aestivum. The sequence goes on from NC_057805.1 coordinate 99,362,901, forward strand.
GTGCTTGTTTTGATGGCTCTATGGTTTTCTTTGATGAGTTTTTGCCATATAAAAGTTGGAATACAGTAGAAATAATTAAAAAATAAAATATGAATTGGTTTGATATAGTACTTATAGTAGTGGTTTGCTTTCTTATACTAACGGATCTCACGAAGGTTTTGTTGAGTATTGTGTGATTGAAGTTTTCGAGTTTTGGGTTATCTTACAATGGATGAAGGAATAAGGAGTAGAAGAGCCTAAGCTTGGGGATGCCCCGGCATCCCAAGATATTATCCAAAAATGAGCAAACAACTAAGCTTGGGGATGCCCCCGAGTGGCATCCCCTCTTTCTTCTAACGACCATCAGTATTTTACTCGAAGCTATATTTTTATTCCTCACATACTATGTAGTTTGCTTGTAGCGTCTTGTATGATATGAGTCTCTGCTTGTTTTATTTTGTGTTTTAAGTCTTGATTCCTTGCTGGACACACCTATTTGAGACAGCTAAAAATATGTCATGACTTGTTAGAATTGCTCTCTACGCTTCACTTAAATCTTTTATGAGTTATGGATTTGCTCTAGTGCTTCACTTATATCTTTTTGAGCATCGTGTGCTTTATTATTTTTTAAGAAATGCTCTCTTGCTTCACTTAGATTTGTTTGAGAGTTAGTAAATTTTTTGAAGAAATTCTCTCTTGCTTCACTTAAATTATTTTGAGAGAAAGAAATATTATGCTCATGATCCTCACCTATATTTGTTTGAGCTTATGAAAATCAACATATGAAATTTAGTCCAAAAGTGATAGATATCCAAGAAGGATATAATAAAAACTTTCATGAAGATCATTGGACAAAATAAACTTGATTCTTAGTAATAGTTTTGAGATATGATGATGTGATATGTGAGTTATGTTGATGAGTAATTATGCTTTAGTGAGAATATTGGTGTTAAGGTTTGTGATTCCCTATGCAAGCACGAAAGTCAACAATCATGCAATGAAATTATATCCTATTTGTGGTGCACTATTCGGTGTTAATTATGCTTAATGCTTGCTTACGAGATTATTCGTTTCTTGGTTTGTCGCTTCCCAATGTTTTGCTAGCCTTCATTTTGCACTAAGAATGATCTCTACTTGTCCATCCAAAAACCTTTAAAACAGTTTTGCCACATGAGTCCACTATATCTACCTATATGCAGTATTCTTTTGCCGTTCTAAGCAAATTTGTATGTGCCATCTCTAATTTTCAAAATAAACTTCTCTTTTGTGTGTTCGTTCCGCTCGCGGAGCGGTGAGGGGTGGCTAATATTTTCCATGCTAGATGTGTTATTCTCACGATGAGTGTTTATTCACTTATCATTGCACGAGAGTAAGGCAAAGGAAATGAAAAAAATGAATTTACTTTATGTTGTCAAATAATAAATTCCTTGGAAAGTGTTGGTATGGAGGGCAACCGTGGATACGACTAGCCATGGAAAGTGAAAGTATGGTTGAAAAAGGAATAAACTTTATCTTCTGTTTGGGAACCGCCTATGATATATCTAGCATGGAAAGTGTTGGGAACTCTAAGTCGTTTTCGTTGGTGGGAAGGATACACCTCCCAAAATGTTTTTATCTCTAAGTTTTTCACTTTGAGCTCTGGCACCTCTACAAATCCCTACTTCCCTCTACGAAGGGCCTTTCTTTTACTTCATGCAATTTTTATTTTGAATTTGAGTATCCATCTTCTCTTATAAAAGCACCAACTAGAGGCACTATGATCGCACTTTATTGGGTGTAGTTAATATGCGAGTGTGTTTCATGAATGGATCAATGGTTGAGCATGATGGGCTAGGGATAACTTATTTTAGCGTTGATATTTTGAAAGACATGGTTGCTTGTTGATATGCTTGAGTATTTAAATTATCATGTCAAAACTAGACTATTGCTTTGAATCACATAAAAGTCCAAATGTCCATGCTATAAAGAAAAGATTATGATATGACATGTTAGGCAGCATTCGACATCAAAAATTCTATTTTTATCACTTACCTACTCGAGGACGAGTAGGAGTTAAGCTTGGGGATGATGATAAGTCTCCAACGTATCTATAATTTTTGATTGTTCCATGCTGTTATATTATCAATCTTGGATGTTTTATAATCATTTTATAGTCATTTTTGGTACTTACCTATTGACATAGTGCCAAGTGCCAGTTGCTGTTTTCTGCATGTTTTTACATCGCGGGAAATCAATATCAGACGGAGTCCAAATGCAACGAAACTTCACGGAGAATTTTTATGGACCAGAAGACACCTAATGGGCCAAGGCTGCGCCTAGGGGGTGCTCCGAGGAGAGCACAACCCACCAGGGCATGCCAGGAGGCCCAGGCGCGCCCTGGTGGGCAGTGCCCACCTTGGGTGCCCCCCGAACTGCCTCTTTGCTCTATAAATACCCCAATATTCCCAAAACCCTAGGGGAGTCAATGAAAATCAATTCCAGCTGTTGTAGAGTCCAGAACCACTAGGTCCAATCTAGACACCATCACGGATGGGCTTCACCACCTCCATTGGTGCCTCTCCGATGATGCGTGAGTAATTCTTTGTAGACCTTTGGGTCCGTAGTTAGTAGCTAGATGGCTTCCTCTCTCTCGCTGAATTCTCAATACAATGGTCTCTTGGAGATCCATATGATGTAACTCCTTTTGCGATGTGTTTGTTGGGATCTGATGAACTTTGAGTTTATGATCAGTTATACCTTTTTATATCCATGAAAGTATTTGAGTTTCTTTGATCTCTTTTATGCATGATCTCTTATAGCCTCGTATTTCTTCTCTGATATTTGGGTTTTGTTTGGCCAACTTGATCTATTTATCTTGCAATGGGAAGATGTGCTTTGTAGTGGGTTCGATCTTACGGTGCTTGATCCTAGTGACAAAAGGGGAACCGACACGTATGTATCGTTGCTACTAAGGATAAAATGATGGAGTCTATCTCTACATAGATAGATCTTGTCTACATCATGTCATCGTTCTTATTGCATTACTCCGTTTCTCCATGAACTTAATACACTAGATGCATGCTGGATAGCGGTCAATGTGTGGAGTAATAGTAGTAGATGCAGGCAGGAGTCGGTCTACTAATCTTGGACGTGATGCCTATATAATGATCATTGCCTAGATATTGTCATGATTATTTGAAGTTCTATCAATTGCCCAACAGTAATTTGTTCACCCACTGTTTGCTATTTTTATCGAGAGAAGCCACTAGTGAAACCTACGGCCCCCGGGTCTCTTTCTCATATATTTGCCTTTGCGATCTACTTTTCTTTAGCATTTTTTTCAGATCTATTAAACTGAAAATAAAAAATACCTTGCTGTGTTTTATTATTATTTATTTTATTTGGCGTTCGATTGACACAATCGTGGGGCAAATCATCCAACCCCTAGTAAAGTGTGGCAAATCATCTAACCCCCAGAGACAACATGGAGGCGACCAAGTTTTCTCCTCGACCCACCAACGCCGCCTTGGGTACTACTGGACTCCATCGGACGCTTAGGAGGGGAGAGGGAGGAGGAGGATCTTGGATCTGTGTGCTAGGTTTGTGTTACCTATGGTTCTCTAGTTGTTCATCGTTTGTGAAATCGAGACATCGACGACGATGGAAACAATGGTGCCTCCACATTTCCCATGTCTATGGCCTTCCTCGTAGGGGCGTCGACAAGTCGAGGGATTGTTTTGATCGCCGAGCATTCGGTCCGGCGTGATTAGCATTGTTCCATGATGGCATAGATAGTAGAGGGGATGATGTTCGAGCGTGTTTTTGTTCTTCATTTCCACCTTCTTCTGATGAAGCTCAGTCACATATGGCTCTGTCGGTGAAGTTGTGAGATTATGTCCCCCTCCTGACTGACTAGAGTTGTGATTGTCCTTGGGCCCTTCTAGGCAACAAATTCTTCGAGACGACACTCTGTCTAGATCGTGGTCGCCAACATCTTCTGGTCTACATCGGCGACTTCTTGGTTGTTGCTTCTGCAAGCTCATGGGTTCCAACAAAGTTACTCAGGTAAGAAGGAGTGCCACTCATGGTGCACCGCTGAGGGATGCAAAAGGAAGATGGTGTTGTTTTCCTCAAGAACTTACTTGTAACAAATTTCTTATCCTTGTAAGGGAGTACTTACAAGCTCTAATTTTATGTAATATTATTTTGCCTTGTCTATTTTCCAAAACAAACATGAAAGAAGTTTCTTCACCGGATGTGTGGGGGAAACTCGAGATGCACGAGATAGACCTGTAGATAACTACAGAGAACTTTGATGCAAATTGTTGTCTTGTCTCGGCCCTTTGTTGTTTCATTTTTTCGGTCCGATGTATTTTGTCTAATATCAATAAAGTTGGATAGTTTACTCGAAAAAAGAAACAAGTATGCAAAAGTGAAATAGAAAATGTGAAGTAATGTGTAGCGACCCGACCCAAATGGATCAAGTCTCTATGCTTAAGTGTCATCCCTGGATCGGCATGCTGACACACACAGTACTCGAGGATTTATAACAGAGTGCAATCACATGTAAAAAGTAACGTAAATACTATTACCTCAATCCATATAGCAGAAGTAACAACAAAGTTGTGGAGTCCCAACAACACCAACGACAAAGTTGAGTGTAGACATCGTAACCCTATCGTATCACTTACTCGTCGTAAAATTCCTGCAACATGAGACGTTGCAGCCATGTAGGTCAATACATTGAATGTACTGGCAATTTCACACCATAAAGTAATAATGAAAAATGTCTATCTCTATATGCATATTTGGCTGGTGGAGGCTCTAGGCTTAATTTTGCATAAAGCTAATTTTTCCCTACAACAAAGGAATACATTTTTATTTTACTACCAAGTTTATGCCATTATTGAGAAGGTTCCTCCAACTCAATCCCAAAATTCCCAAATTATTAATAACCCAATACATTAATTAAGTAACATGATGAGATCAACTAATAATCACTTCTAGATACTCAAAGTTGTCCATAGCCGGGGACACGGCTAATCATGATTAGTTTGTACACTTTGCAGAGGTTTGCGCACTTCTCCCCACAAGACTCGACCACCTCCATGATCATAAGATCGAGACACAGTCTTTCTCAAGCATTAACTCTTTACTCTGGGTAGACAGGTACACCTACTTTCCCCTACATCTGCTAGTCTACCACTGAAAGAGGCCACACAACTTACTCAACTATGCCAGAGCCCATAATGGCTTGTGGCTGCACACGGAAGTTTCTAGGCATGAAATATCGTATGACCCCTTTGAGCCTGGGTGGCATTCCATAGGGTAATCACACGGGTACTCCGGGATTCCCTTGGGCAAGCACTGGTTTCTCCATGTGCCCGGGCAAGCCACTCGTTTCTCCAGGGTGCCCCAACCATTCCACCCAGATGTGTGTTAATGTTGCCACCTTAAGTTACCCCTAATTATTATCTCTCATATGTTTCATGAATCACACATGACAATCCCCGTCTACAAGCATGGTAAGCAATATATGACAAAACGAATAATCCCGGGGTGTTTCAAGGATCATAGGTTCCTACCTCATGAACTACATAGCAAACCCAATTCCAAATCCTACTCATGCAAATTTGTAAGGGTGAACTAATGCATAATAAAAACTGGGAGTAGAAAAGTATGATCAAGATGTGAACTTGCCTTCTACTGTTGATGGAGATTCTTCGCACTCATAATTCCTGATAGTTCTACTTGTCACACTCCGTTCAATCTATTGTAAGCAAGCAATTATAACCACACATAAGTAATAACTCAAAGATCCGAAAGAAACAAAGAATATACTTCAAAAAACATCAAAACCATCAAATAAAACTCATGGACACAAACATATATTTTTTAACAGTAGCAAAATTATGTGATTTTGATCTTAACAGAGGGTACATGTGATGAGCTTCGATTTGCAAAAAGAATCAATTAAACGGAGTTACGAAACTCAAACTATAGTCAAACGAAGTTTAAATCAGATCTGAACAAAATCAAATTTTAAAACTTAAAAAATATATTTGAGTTGGTTTACTGGATAGATGAGATCATAACGAAGTATTGGGCGTTGGTTTCGTTGGATTTGGACAAACGAGTAAAAAGCTGTGATCGTTTGAAAACCAGGGACTAATCTGTAAAAGAAACTAGAGAATAGGTCCCTAGAAAAAAAATAAAAATAAAATCTATGGAACGAACATTTGTTGCAGAACCTAATCTAATGAATTCGATCGCTACAGAACCTAAACTAGCGAATGTCCACTAAAAAAATTGTTTCGAAAAAAAAACAGCACATGATCTGGATCGTTGGATCCAGATCGGACGGGCGAGGGGCAGCGGTTACCGGCGACGACGGCGAGGCGGACTGCGGTGGCGGCGAATTCGGCCTTGGGCGGCGGCTTCCGACGGCGGCTCCGGCGTCGGCGGGAGCGGCGCGGGGCGGCGGCGACGGCTGCGCGGGGCGTTGACGTGGTGGAGCAGCGGCGGCGCGGTGGCGAACTCCGGCGCCGGCGGCTTCGGTGTGAGCTGAGAAGGAGAGAGGGGGTTCGGGGCGGCTATTTAAAGGAGGGAGGGGAGCGGTGCGGCGGCTTGGAGGAGGGGACAAGCACAGGCGGCGGCGGGAGACATGCCCGAGGCGGACACGGGCGGCGGCGGCGGGGTCCCGAGCTCGGAGACGGAGGCGGCGCGCGGCTTCGGCCGGCTGGGCTGAGCGCGGCCCAGTTCGGTAGGTTTCTTAAAAAAACAGAGACACATCAAAAGAAAAATAAAACCAAAAAAATATAATATAGGCATATTATATATCACAATTTTCAGAAAAATATTTTCTAAAACATGAACATTTTTTAGGGGCAAATACATTCCACAAAATTTTAAATAAAGCAAACAGTACTACTGGTTCATTTAAAAACCAAATAAAAATATTTTAAAATACCAAAATGATTTCAAACTCATTTTTCTCCACTTTTCTACTGTAGGGAATCATTTTAACCTATTTTTCATATATTTTATTTTTTGGAGTAAAATAATTTGAATAAAACCAAATAACTCCAAATTGAAAGTGGGTTTCAAAATAACTAGAAAAGGAATTTCAATTTGATTTTTTTTAAAACTTCCAACTTTTTTTCCTTAGCATTTGAAGAAGTCACTTTATCTTCTCTCAGGAAACTCATTGAGTTGCATAAAGTTTCCGAGTTTGAAATATTTCCAAATGGAACTCAAATCTTTTCAAACCCATTTTCATTTAATTAAATGGAAGAAGTCATATCATCTTCACTCTAGGGTTTTGTGATTAAATGAATTTGAATTCATGGAGATCATAAATGCAAGGTGAAAGTTTGGGAAAGTCATTTCATTCCCTCTCATTCTACTTTCAAAAAGGTTCAAATTCCACTCAATTTCACACAACAAATCACACAAGCAATAATTATTACTTAATTAATATAACATTCCAAAATTTAGAATTTTGGGATGTTACAAACCTACCACCCTTAAAATGAATCTCGCCCTCGAGATTCGGAGAGGCTAGCAAGAAATAGGTTAGGTTCGGGGTCTTCTCAAAATCCATCGATCGTCACAGGGGGTCTAGGGTGCTACCACCCTTAGAAGCATGGTTACGGTTCCATCAAAACTCAGGTCGTACATCCTTATTGTTGGCAGTGCTGCTTCTTCTCAGATTCTCGGGAAAATTCCTACTTTGGCATAACCTTTTCCTTAATTCTTCTATCCTTTTCTCTTGTACGGTCCTCCTGTGACTGGGTCTTCTTAGCTGACGGGTCTGGCGCCAATACTAAACAACTATTGATATCTCATGGTGGTCATCAAACAATTTGACTGGGTCCCTGCAGGAAAATGCATTTGGGTTGATCCTCACAGTATATCCTACGGTTGGCAACAGCTGCCCTTGTACAAGGGAAAAAATTGTCATACCATTCTAAGCTTCAAACAAGGTTTTTGATATCGTCGTCTCTCTCTACTATGGGTAAGTCACTCAAATTTACCATCCCACATAGCAAAGGCGAATAATAAGAGTAAGTCGGCATGGTGATCAATCCATTCCGCACCCAAATCATTACCTTGTATGTGGTTTAGCGAATCTCGTATTCTAACACTCGGTCATCCTTACAAGCATTGCAGAATTTCTCTTGTCCATGAACTGGGTTCAGAAAAATCCATTGATTCTGCAAGCCCAGCAAACATCTATAGTTTCTTCACAACTCTCAGGTTTTGCGTAACTACTATAAGATCGTCCGTTGATAAAGTCGTAACTTCTTCCAGGGTTTTTCCTTCAGCAAGAGTGTGCTTGCTTCTTGTCAGGTCCTGGAGCCTATGGGTTATGGCCCATCTCATCACTTGTAAACCTTGAACTCATCATCGGGTTTCAACTGATTATCATTCCAACATCCAGCTTCCTAGCATCCTTAAATCCATCCAATTTGTATGTCTCACTTCCTTCTGTTGGTACAAAACTAAAATTTAATTACTCAGACTCATCACTGACTGATCACTTCTAAGGTCTGACGTAGCTAACCACTAGCTCTTGTATCCGGGTAATGGTGTTGGGTTTTACCACCCATAAAAATGAAAAGGCTCCTAGTTTCTTCAAAATCTTAGTCGATGAATCATGATTTCATTCATTGCCTATATAGTAACAACTCATAAAATCCTAATCAGTACCAATGATGCTAACTTTATTGCTTCTCAAATTATTACAATCTCCTGCATTTCCATTACATGCCTCAACTCAACACCTCAATATAAAAAGAAATGTTCCCACTACTACTAGTATATTTCTTTTTTTCGACACAACTATTTAGCACAAGTCTCCTTCTCATTGGGACAATCTCTGGCAAAGTGCCCTGCTTTATTACAGCAGAAACATATTACTTCTGACAAGTCTCGAGGTTTCCTTGTGATTACAAAGCCTCCTTGGGTCCTCGGCTTCCTTTTTGGGCAGTCGTTGAAGTAGTGCCCTGAATCTTTACACCCCAAACATGTGATATGACTCAGGTCCTTCTTTGTAGAAATTGGGTTGTTCTCGGGATAGATTCTGTTTCTCTTCCTGTACTTTTCCATACCAATCAGGGCTTCTATTTCCTGTGGGTCATACTCTACTTCCTCTGTCAGGAATTCTACTAGATCCCCCTTTGGACAATTCTGGGAGATGTGTCCTTCTTCTCCACATGAATAGCATGACTTGGTGCAGGGTTTAATTGGGTATTCTTCGGGTGTGTCCTCCACCTCGTCCTTCATCACAGGTTCTTCTAAAATTTCCATGAGGGCTCCTTTCATTGCTTCTTTCTTCTGCCGGATGGTTCTTTGTACCATGGGGTAAATGTGACACTGAGCAGGGTAGTGGGTAGTCCCTTCACAGAAGAAACAATTAATCTGCCTAGTTGGGCATTCTTCAGCTGGGTGACTTTCTTCACAATGAGGGCATTCATCCTTGTGTTCTTTATGGTTGTGCCCTATTTCTCCACAGAGCTTGCATGCACAAGGTTTCTTCATATCATTTCCATAAGGCTTCAATTTCTGGGACACAAGCCGAGACTTTAGCAGAGTCAACTTAAATTCTTCCCAAGTGGTTACTCTTTGCCATCCATTGATGGTTTGGTACATCCTCCACCAAGTAGCAGCACCTCTTTCAAAGCACTGAAGAGCATGCTGGGCCATATCCTTTCCGGCTATAGTGTTATTGTTCGTGTGATCTTCCATGTTCTGAATCCATCGGCCTGTCTCCAATTGAGTCATCGGTTCAGAAAATATGAGTTCATCTGCATTCATCCTCTATTGGTTACAAGGGTTTTGGGGTGGGATAAGAGAGATAGAGAGGGATACACACAATACAAACAATAGTTTTTTGAAAAGACGGTTTTATTTTGTGTGGCCGTCGAAAAAACATCAATCAAATGATAGCTCACAATCGTCGCATCTAACATAAGTATATACAGGGGTTTGCTCTCCTAAAGGTCAATAAATCTTCAAACTCTTCAAATCTTCGGAGTATTCAACTATTGTAGCTTCAATACTTAATGCATGGTGAAATCCTCTTTATTCTGGAATGGTCTTAGTTGTCCGATATCTTCTCGGAGTGGTCTCATCAGTCGAATCTTCGTGTGGTCAAAAGGGGAAAGGGGTATAGTCTAACTACTTGAGGTGAGAGGGAATACTTGGTAATGCTTAGAAAATATGAGAGTTAAGGGATCTCTTTTCAAAATAAAGTTTTAGAGAAATCCTTACGTATGGGCTTCCCAGTTTCTAGGGGTCACGTCCTACAGTCAACATGTGCACTGATACCATATTGTAGCGTCCCGACCCAAATGGATCAAGTCCTTGTGCTTAAGTGTCATCCCTGGATCGGTATGCTGACACACACAGTACTCGAGGATTTATAACAAAGTGCAATCACATGTAAAAAGTAACGTAAATACTATTACCTCAATCCATATAGCAGAAGTAACAACAAAGTTGTGGAGTCCCAACAACACCAACGGCAAAGTTGAGTGTAGACATCGTAACCCTATTGTATCACTTACTTGTCCTAAAATTCCTGCAACATGAGACATTGCAGCCATGTAGGTCAGTACATTGAATGTACTCGCAATTTCACACCATAAAGTAATAATGAAAAATGTCTATCTCTATATGCATATTTGGCTGGTGGAGGCTCTAGGTTTAATTTTGCATAAAGCTAATTCTCCCTACAACAAAGGAATACATTTTTATTTTACTACCAAGTTTATGCCATTATTGAGAAGGTTCCTCCAACTCAATCCCAAAATTCCCAAATTATTAATAACCCAATACATTAATTAAGTAACATGATGAGATCAACCAATAATCACTTCTAGATACTCAAAGTTGTCCATAACCGGGGACACGGCTAATCATGATTAGTTTGTACGCTCTATAGAGGTTTGCGCACTTTTCCCCACAAGACTCGACCACCTCCATGATTGGAAGATCGAGACACGGTCTTTCTGAAGCATTAACTCTTTACTCTGGGTAGACAGGTACACCTACTTTCCCCTACATCTGCTAGTCTACCACTGAAAGAGGCCACACAACTTACTCAACTATGCCAGAGCCCATAATGGCTTGTGGCTGCACACGGAAGTTTCTAGGCATGAAATATTGTATGATCCCTTTGAGCTTGGGTGGCATTCCATAGGTTAATCACACGGGTACTCTGGGATTCCCTTGGGCAAGCACTAGTTTCTCCAGGTGCCCGGGCAAGCCACTGGTTTCTCCAGGGTGCCCCAACCATTCCACCCAGATGTGTGTTAATGTTGCCACCTTAAGTTACCCTTAACTATTATATCCCGCATCTTTCATGAATCGCATATGCCAATCCCTGTCTACAAGCATGGCTAAGAAATATATGACAAAACAAATAATCCCGGGGTGTTTCAAGGATCATAGGTTCCTACCTCATGAACTACAGAGCAAACCCAATTCCCAATCATACTCATGCAAATTTGTAAGGGTGAACTAATGCATAATAAAAACTGGGTATAGAAAAGTATGATCAAGATGTGAACTTGCCTTGTACTATTGATGGAGATTCTTCACACTCATAATTCCTGATAGTTATACTCGTCACACTCCGTTCAATCTCTCATAAACAAGCAATTATAACCACACGTAAGCAATCACTCAAAGATCCGAAAGAAACAAAGAAAATACTTCAGAAAACTTCAAAACAATCAAATAAAACTCATGGACAGAAACATATTTTTTTAACAACAGCAAAATTATGTGATTTTGATCTTAACAGAGGGTACATGTGATGACCTTCGATTTGCAAAAAGAATCAATTAAAACGGAGTTACGAAACTCAAACTATAGTCAAACGAAGTTTAAATCAGATCTGAACAAAATCAAATGTTAAAACTTTCAAAAATATATTTGAGTTGGTTAACTTTATAGATGAGATCATAACCAAGTATTGCCGTTGGTTTCGTTGGATTTGGACAAACGAGTAAACAGTTGTGATCGTTTGAAACCAGGGACTAATCTGTAAAAGAAAACTAGCGAATAGGTCCCTAGCAGAAAAATAAAAATAAAACTCTATGGAATGAACGTTCGCTACAGAACCTAATCTAATGAATTCGTTCGCTACAGAACCTAAACTAGACAACGTCCACTAAAAAATTGTTTCGAAAAAAAACAGTACACTACCTCGATCGTTGGATCCAGATCGGACGAGCGAGGGGTGGCGGTTACCGGCGACAGCGGCGAGGCGGACAACGGTGGCGGCGACTTCGGCCTCGGGCGGCGGCTCTGGCGTCGGCGGGAGCGGCGCGGGGGGGGGGGGGGGGGCGACGGCTGCGCGGGGCGGCGGCGAACTCCCGCGGCGGCGGCTTCGGTGCGAGCTGAGGAGGAAAGAGGGGGTTCGGGGCGGCTATTTAAAGGAGGGAGGGGAGGGGTGCGGCGGCTTGGAGGAGGGGACAAGCAGAGGCGGCGGCGGGAGGCGTGCCCGAGGCGGACACGGGCGGCGGCGTCGAGATCGCTCGGGACTTCGTCACGAGCTCGGAGACGGAGGCGGCGTGCGGCTTGGGCCGGCTGGGCTGAGCGCGGCCCAGTTCGGCAGGTTTTTTTTAACACAGACACATCAAAAGAAAAATAAAACCAAATTAAAATATAATGTAGGTATATTATATATCACAATTTTCAGAAAAATATTTTCTAAAACATGAACATTTTTTTAGCGGCAAATAAATTCCACAAAAATTTAAATAAAGCAAATAGTACTACTGGTTCATTTAAAAACCAAATAAAAATATTTTAAAATTCCAAAATGATTTCAAACTCATTTTCTCCACTTTTCCACTGTACGGAATCATTTTACCCTATTTTCCATATGTTTTATTTTTGGAGAAAAATAATTTGAATAAAATCAAATAACTCCAAATTGAAAGTGGGTTTCAAAATAACTACAAAAGGACTTTCAATTTGATTTTTTTGAAACTTCCAACTCTCTTTCCTTAGCATTTGAAGAAGTCATTTTATCTTCTCTCAGGAAACTCATAGAGTTGCATAAAGTTTCCGAGTTCGAAATATTTCCAAATGGAACTCAAATCTTTTCAAAACACTTTTCATTTAATTAAATGGAAGAAGTCATATCATCTTCACTCTAGAGTTTTGTGATTAAATGAATTTGAATTCATGGAGATCATAAATGCAAGGTGAAAGTTTGGGAAAGTCATTTCATTCCCTCTCATTCAACTTTCAAAAAGTTTCAAATTCCACCCAATTTCACACAACAACTCACACAAGCAATCATTATTACTTAAGTAATATAACATTCCAAAATTTAGAATTTTGGGATGTTACCTAATGTATTAGTCTAATAGCCAACCTTATTACGCGATTGACTATGAGTGATGGATCTAAATGACATGGCATGTGGCAACAACATATAGTCAGTTGGCTATACTATTAGCCTTGGCCATATGACTGGTGGCATGGCTGGTTTCTTTAATAACATTGCACCAATATTGTGAATGTAAAATACACGCTGAGCAACTGAAATTGAGAGATACCTCATATCTCTAACTTTACTAAGCTCGCTAGAAATGAGAGAGCCTCTTTTATGCGGATGTCCACCGGCTCCCACATGTTTCACTTTTTTCAACAAAGGGTAATGAGAGACCCTCTCTTACATGGGTATCCCAGCATGTTTCTCGAACACCATCATTGTTCTTTGCTTTTGGTCAACACATTGGCTTGTTTTTTCATGGGTGTCCCTAGTTGTTAGTCGGCCACCGCTGTTTTCTCTTCCTTCGCGCTCACAATTGTTATTCAGGACCAACAAAAGTCTCTACAAAATTGTAAAATCATGTATGAAGGTTCACGCCTGCCCCGTGCCAGAAGGCAGAAGGTCAAGGAGGCCGGTGTCTGAAACCTCGTTCATTAGGATACAAAAACTAGAACCAAACTAGGGTGGCCTATCAAGAAAGAGGTATCCTCTTAGGGATGCCTCCTTGTCTTTTCCCCTCCTTCCAACGTTCAGGGTGAAAATCCATGTTCACTTCGGCAGACGTAGTGGCGGCGGTGCTCTGTATCGTGACCCTCTTGAGGGCGTCGGTGGCGAGGGCAGGAGTCTTTCGATCGTTGCGGCATGTTCGAGATGGTTTAGAGTTCCCTCCAGCAACGCCTCAATTCGGACAGCTAATGTTTGCACCTATCTTTTACTCTTGATGGAATCTTCTCTCGGTCGTTTCTGCTTGATGGCAGGGTCAACGCTCCTTGGTCCGGAGCGAGAGGTGTTGGGGAACACAGTAATTTCAAAAAAAAAATCCTACGAACACGCAAGATCCATCTAGGTGATGCATAGCAACGAGTGGGAGAGTGTGTTCACGTACCCTCGTAGACTGAAAGCGGAAGCGTTAAGTAACACGGTTGATGTAGTCGAACGTCTTCGCGATCCAACCGATCAAGTACCGAACGCATGGCACCTCCGCGATCTGCACACATTCAGCTCGGTGACGTCCCTCGAACTCTAGGTCCAGCTGAGGCCGAGGGAGAGTTTCGTCGGCATGACGGCGTGGCGACGGTGATGATGAAGTTACCGGCGCAGGGCTTCGCCTAAGCACTGCAACGATATGACCGAGGTGGAAATCTTTGGAGGGGGCACCACACACGGCTAAGAAATCAACTTGTGTGTCTATGGGGTGCCCCCCTCCCCCGTATATAAAGGAGTGGAGGAGGGTGCCGGCCGGCCTCATGCGGCGCGCCCCAAGGGGGGAATCCTACTCCTACTAGGAGTAGGTTTCCCCCTTTCCTAGTCCAACTAGGAGGGGGAGGAAGGGGAAGAGGGAGAGAAGGAAAGGGGGGCCGGCCCTCCTCCCCAATTCGGATTGGGCTTGGGGTCGCGCGCCTCCACCTGGCCGCCTCCTCCTCTCTTCCACTAAGGCCCATGAAGGCCCATTAACCCCCCGTGGGGTTCCGCTAACCCCCAGTACTCCGGAAAATGCCCGAACCTATCCGAAACCTTTCTGGTGTCCATACATAACCTTCCAATATATCAATCTTCATGTGTCGACCATTTCGAGACTCCTCGTCATGTCCGTGATCACATCCGGGCCTTCGAACTACCTTCGATGCATTAAATCACATAACTCACAATACATATCATCATCAAACGTTAAGCGTGCGGACCCTACGGGTTTGAGAACTATGTAGACATGACCGAGCCTCATCTCCGGTCAATAACCAATAGCGGAACCTGGATGCTCATATTGGTTCCTACATATTGTACGAAGATCTTTATAAGTCAAACCGCATAAAAACATACGTTGTTCCCTTTGTCATCGGTATGTTACTTGCCCGAGATTAGATCGCCGGTATCATCATACCTAGTTCAATCTCGTTACCGGCAAGTCTCTTTACTCGTTCTGTAATGCATCATCCCGCAACTAACTCATTGGTTACATTGCTTGCAAGGCTTATAGTGATGTGCATTACCGAGAGGGCCCAGAGATACCTCTCCGATACACGGAGTGACAAATCCTAATCTCTATCTATGCCAACTCAACAAACACCATCGGAGACACCTGTAGAGAATATTTATAATCACCCAGTTACGTTGTGACGTTTGATAGCACACTAAGTGTTCCTCCGGTATTCGGGAGTTACATAATCTCATAGTCATAGGAACATGTATAAGCCATGAAGAAAGCAATAGCAATAAACTAAACGATCATAGTGCTAAGCTAACTGATGGGTCATGTCAATCACATCATTCTCTAATGATGTGATCCCGTTCATCAAATGACAACTCATGTCTATGGCTAGGAAACTTAACTATCTTTGATTAACGAGCTAGTCAAGTAGAGGCATACTAGTGACACACTGTTTTTCTATGTATTCACACATGTACTAAGTTTCTGGTTAATACAATTCTAGCATGAATAATAAACATTTATCATGATATAAGGAAATATAAATAACAACTTTATTATTGCCTCTAGGGCATATTTCCTTCAGTCTCCCACTTGCACTAGAGTCAATAATCTAGATTACACAGTAATGATTCTAACACCCATGGAGTCTTGGTGCTGATCATGTTTTGCTCATGAGAGAGGCTTAGTCAACGGGTCTGCAGCATTCAAATCCGTATGTATTTTCCAAGTCTCTATTTCTCTGATACGTCCATTTTGCATCATGCTTTTATATCGATATTTATTGCATTATGGGCTGTTATTACACATTATGTCACAATACTTATGCCTATTCTCTCTTATTTTACAAGGTTTACATAAGAAGGGAGAATGCCGGCAGCTGGAATTCTGGGCTGGAAAAGGAGCAAATATTAGAGACCTATTCTGCACAACTCCAAAAGTCCTGAAACTCCACGAAAGTTATTTTTGGAAATAATAAAAAATACTGAGCGGAAGAAATACCAGAGGGGGCCCACACCATGGCCACGAGGGTGGGGGGCGCGCCCCCTGCCTCGTGGGCCCCCTGTTGGCCCTCCGGTGCCCATCTTCTGCTATATGAAGTCTTTCGTCCGAAGAAAAATCATAAGCAAGCTTTCGGGACGAGACTCCGCCGCCACGAGGCGGAACCTTGGTGGAACCAATCTAGGGCTCCGGCGGAGCTGTTCTGCCGGGGACACTTCCCTCCGGGAGGGGGAAATCATCGCCATCGTCATTGCCAACGCTCCTCTCATCGGGAGAGGGCCAATCTCCATCAACATCTTCACCAGCACCATCTCCTCTCAAACCATAGTTCATCTCTTGTATCCAATTCTTGTCTCTAAGTCTGGGATTGGTACCTGTAGGTTGCTAGTAGTGTTGATTACTCCTTGTAGTTGATGCTAGTTGGTTTATTTGGTGGAATATCATATGTTCAGATCCTATATGCATATTAACACCCCTCTGATTATGAACATGAATATGCTTTGTGAGTAGTTACGTTTGTTCCTGAGGACATGGGAGAAGTCTTGCTATTAGTAGTCATGTGAATTTGGTATTCGTTCGATATTTTGATGAGATGTATGTTGTCTCTCCTCTAGTGGTGTTATTTGAACGTTGGCTACATGACACTTCACCATTATTTGGGCCTAGAGGAAGGCATTGGGAAGTAATAAGTAGATGATGGGTTGCTAGAGTGGCAGAAGCTTAAACCCTAGTTTATGCGTTGCTTCGTAAGTGGTAGATTTGGATCCATATGTTTCATGCTATGGTTAGGTTTACCTTAATACTTCTTTTGTAGTTGCGGATGCTTGCAATAGGGGTTAATCATAAGTGGGATGTTTGTCCAAGTAAGGACAGAACCCAAGCACCGGTCCACCCACATATCAAATTATCAAAGTACCGAACGCGAATCATATGAACGTGATGAAAACTAGCTTGACGATAATTCCCATGTGTCCTCGGGAGCACTTTTCTCTATATAAGAGTTTGTCCAGGCTTGTCCTTTGCTACAAAAAGGATTGGGCCACCTTGCTGCACTTTATTTACTTTTGTTACTTGTTGCTCGTTACAAATTATCTTATCACAAAACTATCTGTTACCTATTATTTCAGTGCTTGCAGAGAATACCTTGCTGAAAACCGCTTATCATTTCCTTCTGCTCCTCCTTGGGTTCGACACTCTTACTTATCGAAAGGACTACGATAGATCCCCTATACTTGTGGGTCATCAAGACTCTTTTCTGGCGCCGTTGCTGGGGAGTGAAGCGCCTTTGGTAAGAAAAAAATTATATAGTGTGCTGAAATTTATTGTCACTTGTTACTATGGAAAGTAATCCTCTGAGGGGCTTGTTCGGGGTATCTTCACCCCGACCAGTAGAGCACAAAGTTTCTCCTCAACCTACTGAACCTACTGAAAATGAAAATGTCTAATTTGAGATTCCTTCGGGTATGATAGAAAAACTGCTAGCTAATCCTTTTGCAGGAGACGGAACAATGCATCCTGATGACCACCTAATATATGTGGATGAAGTTTGTGGATTATTTAAGCTTGCAGGTGTGCCCGATGATGTTATTAAGAAGAAGGTCTTCCCTTTATCTTTGAAGGGAGATGCATTGACATGGTATAGGCTATGTGATGATATGGGATCATGGAACTACAAACGATTGAAATTGGAATTTCATCAGAAGTTTTATCCTATGCATCTTGTTCACCGTGATTGCAATTATATATATAATTTCTAGCCTTGCGAAGGAGAAAGCATCGCTCAAGCTTGCGGGAGGCTTAAATCAATGTTATATTCATGCCCCAATCATGAGCTCTCAAGAGAAATGATTATTCAAAAAATTTATGCTCGGCCTCCTGATAACAATCGCACCATGCTCGATACTTCTTGTGCTGGCTCTTTTATGATGAAGACTATTGAATTCAAATGGGATTTAATGGAAAGAATTAAACGCAACTCTGAAGATTGGGATCTCGATGAAGGTAAGGAGTCAGGTATGACACCTAAGTTTGATTGTGTTAAATCTTTTATGGATACCGATGTTTTCCGTAAATTTAGCACTAAATATGGACTTGACTCTGAGATAGTAGCTTCTTTCTGTGAATCTTTTGCTGCTCATGTTGATCTCCCTAAGTAGAAGTGGTTTAAATATCATCCTCCCATAGAAGTAAAAGTAGCCGCACCTATTAAAGTTGAAGAAAAGACGAACACTTATAATGATCCTATTGTTCCTACTGCTTATGTTGAGAAACCACCTTTTCCTGCTAGGATAAAAGATCATGCTAAAGCTTCAACTGTGGTTCGTAAAAGCAATATTAGAACTTATACACCTCCTGAGCAAGTTAAAGTTGAACCTAATATTGCTATTGTTAAAGATCTCTTGGCTGATAATATTGATGGGCATGTTATTTATTTCTGTGATGAGACTGCTAGAATTGCTAAACCTTGTGCTAAAGATAAACATAGACCTGTGGTAGGCATGCCTGTTATTTCTGTTAAAATAGGAGATCATTGTTATCATGGCTTGTGTGATATGGGTGCTAGTGCTAGTGCAATACCTATTGACTTATACAAAGAAATTATGCATGATATTGCACCTACTAAGTTAGAAGAAATTGATGTCACAATTAAACTTGCCAATAGAGATACTATATCACCAATGGGGATTGTTAGAGATGTTGAAGTCTTGTATGGGAAAACTAAATATCCTACTGATTTTCTTGTTCTTGGTTCCCCACAAGATAGCTTTTGTCCCATTATATTTGGTAGACCCTTCTTGAACACTGTTAATGCTAAGATAGACTGCGAAAAGGATGTTGTTACTATTGGTTTAGGTGATATGTCTCATGAGTTTAACTTTTCTAAATTTCGTAGACAACACCGTGAAGAGGAATTGCCTAGTAAAGATGAAATTATTGGTCTTGCTTGTATTGCCATACCTCCTAGTGATCCTTTAGAACAATATTTGCTGGACCATGAAAATGATATGTTTATGAATGAAAGAAGGGAAATAGATGAAGTGTTCTTTAAATAGGGACCTATTTTGAAACACAACTTGCCTGTTGAAATCCTAGGGGATCCTCCTCCACCCAAGGGTGATCCTGTGTTTGAGCTTAAACCATTACCTGATACTCTTAAATATGCTTATCTTGATGAAAATAAGATATATCCTGTTATTATTAGTGCTAACCTTTCAGAGAAGGAGGAAGAAAAATTATTGAAAACTCTGAAGAAACACCGTGCTGCTATTGGATATACTCTTGATGATCTTAAGGGTATTAGTCCCACTCTATGTCAACACAAAATAAATTTGGAGAAAGATGCCAAACTGGTCATTGATCATCAACGATGGTTGAATCCTAAGATGAAAGAAGTGGAAAGAAAGGAAATACTAAAGCTCCTTGAGGCAGGTATAATTTATCCCGTTGCTGATAGTCAGTGGGTAAGTCATGTCCATTGTGTTCCTAAGAAGGGAGGTATTACTGTCGTTCCTAATGATAAAGATGAATTGATTCCGCAAAGAATTATTACCGGTTATAGGATGGTAATTGATTTCCGCAAATTAAATAAAGCCACCAAAAAGGATCATTACCCCTTACCTTTTGTTGATCAAATGTTAGAAAGATTGTCCAAGAATACACATTTTTGCTTTCTAGATGGTTACTCTGGTTTCTCTCAAATACCTGTGGCAGCTGATGATCAAGCTAAGACCACTTTTAATTGTCCTTTCGGTACTTTTGCTTATAGACGTATGCCTTTTGGTTTATGTAATGCACCTGCTACCTTTGAAAGATGCATGATGGCTATATTCTCCGATTTTTGTGAAAAGATTTGTGAGGTTTTCATGGACGATTTCTCTGTTTATGGATCCTCTTTTGATGATTGCTTAAGCAACCTTGATCGAGTTCTGCAGAGATTTGAAGAAACTAATCTTGTCTTGAACTGGGAAAAGTGCCACTTTATGGTTAATGAAGCTATTGTCTTGGGGCATAAAATTTCTGAGAGAGGTATTGAAGTTGATAAAGCTAAAGTTGATGCTATTGAGAAGATGACATGTCCCAAGGACATCAAAGGTATAAGAAGTTTCCTTGGTCACGCAGGATTTTACAGGAGGTTCATTAAGGACTTCTCAAAAATTTCTAGGCCTCTGACTAATTTATTACAAAAAGATATACCATTTGTCTTTGATGATGATTGTGTGGAAGCATTTGAAATACTTAAGAAAGCATTGATCTCCGCACCTATTGTCCAGCTACCTGATTGGAATTTACCCTTTGAAATTATGTGTGATGCTAGTGATTATGCTGTAGGTGCTGTTCTAGGGCAAAGAGTAGATAAGAAATTAAATGTTATTCAATATGCTAGTAAAACTCTAGACAATGCTCAGAGAAATTATGCTACTACTAAAAAAGAATTCTTAGCAGTTGTATTTGCTTGTGATAGGTTCAGACCTTATATTGTTGATTCTAAAGTAACCATTCACACTGATCATGCTGCTATTAAATATCTTATGGAAAAGAAAGATGCTAAACCTAGACTTATTAGATGGGTTCTCCTGCTACAAGAATTTGATTTGCATATTATTGATAGAAAGGGAGCTGAGAACCCCGTTGCAGACAACTTGTCTAGGTTAGAAAATGTTCTTGATGACCCACTACCTATTGATGATAGCTTTCCTGATGAACAACTAAATGTCATAAATGCTTCTCGTACTACTCCATGGTATGCTGATTATGCTAATTACATTGTTGCTAAATTTATACCACCTAGTTTCACATACCAGCAAAAGAAAAAGTTTTTCTATGATTTGAGACATTACTTTTGGGATGACCCACATCTTTATAAAGAAGGAGTAGATGGTGTTATTAGACGTTGTGTACCTGAGCATGAACAGGAACAGATCCTACGCAAGTGTCACTCCGAGGCTTATGGAGGACACCACGCTGGAGATAGAACTGCACATAAGGTATTGCAATCCGGTTTTTATTGGCCTACTCTCTTCAAGGATGCCCGTAAGTTTGTCTTATCTTGTGATGAATGTCAAAGAATTGGTAATATTAGTAGCCGTCAAGAAATGCCTATGAATTATTCACTTGTTATTGAACCATTTGATGTTTGGGGCTTTGATTATATGTGACCTTTTCCTACCTCTAATGGATACACACATATTTTAGTTTCTGTTGATTACGTTACTAAGTGGGTAGAAGCTATTCCAACTAGTAGTGCTGATCATAACACTTCTATTAAAATGCTTAAAGAAGTTATTTTTTCGAGGTTTGGAGTCCCTAGATATTTGACTGATGGTGGTTCACATTTTATTCATGGTGCTTTCCGTAAAATGCTTGCTAAGTATGATGTTAATCTAGAATTGCATCTCCTTATCACCCACAGTCTAGTGGTCAAGTAGAATTGAGTAATAGAGAGCTCAAATTAATTTTGCAAAAGACTGTTAATAGATCTAGAAAGAATTGGTCCAAGAAACTTGATGATGCATTTTGGGCCTATAAAACCGCATATAAAAATCCTATGGGTATGTCTCCGTTTAAAATGGTTTATGGTAAAGCATGTCACTTACCTCTCGAACTAGAACATAAGGCTTATTGGGCTATTAAAGAGCTCAACTATGATTTCAAACTTGCCGGTGAGAAGAGGTTATTTGACATTAGCTCACTTGATGAATGGAGAACCCAAGCCTATGAGAATGCCAAGTTGTTTAAAGAAAAAGTTAAAAGATGGCATGACAAAAGGATACAAAAGCGTGAGTTTAATATAGGTGATTATGTATTGCTATACAACTCTCGTTTAAGATTTTTTGCAGGAAAACTTCTCTCTAAATGGGAAGGTCCTTACGTTATCAAGGAGGTCTATCGTTCCGGTGCCATAAAAATCAACAACTTCGAAGGCACAAATCCGAAGGTGGTGAACGGTCAAAGAATCAAACATTATATCTCAGGTAATCCCATAAATGTTGAAACCAATGTTATTGAAACCGTGACCTCGGAGGAATACATAAGGGACACTTTCCGGAACGTTTCAGACTCCGAAAAGGAATAGGTATGTGGTACGGTAAGTAAACCGACTCCAAAACAGTTCTAATGGCAATTTTTCTCCGTTTTTGAATATTTAGAAAAATAGAAAAATAAGAAGCAGTCCAGGAAGGACACGAGGGCTCCACGAGGGTGGAGTGCGCGCCCTACCCCCTGGGCACACCCCCTTGCCTCGTGGGTACCTCGTGCGCTCTCCGGACTCCGTTTTCTTGCATGATACGTATTTTGGTCGGTAAAAAGTCATTATATAACCTCCCGAAGGTTTTGACCTCCGTATCACGCAAATATCTCCTGTCTTTGTTTCGAGTTGTCCTGCTGCAGATTAGAGCAACATGTCGTCCTAGGACTCGGAAGGAGAAAGCTATGTGGCTGATTACCTTGTAGATCCTAAGGTCTATGGGGATGTGGAGCATTGTGGTTGGACTACGGAAGAAGAAGAGGACTATGAACCCAAGAGAAAGGAGGAGACAAGCTCAGTTGAAGATGAAGTCCCATTACCTCAACCTGGGGACATGCATGTGGAGTTCAAAAAGTCAAGCCTCCCTGATAGAGCAAAGAAATTTAAGATCGAGTTTATCCCTTTTCGCCTCTTGCAGGAAAACAAGCAGGAATTATGCAAAAAGATATTAAGCATGGAGCAGGAGATTGACGACCTGAGGGATCAAAATTCTGTCCTCAAGAGCAAATTAAGGAAGAAGCCTACGCCATCAACTAAACCATCACCTTCCTCTTCAACAAAGCAGATATAATCACATGGGTACGGGCACTCCCCTTGGCGACTGCCAAGCTTGGGGGAGGTGCCCCGGTATCATATCACCACCACATCTCCTATCTTTACCGTTTTTCTTAGTTCGATCCTTTTTAGTAATATCTTGATTTAGTAGAATAAAGTTTTTAAGCATGATCCAGTTTTGAGTTTTGCTTTATGATCCCTCTATGTAATCAAGTCTGTGAGCTATATATAATAAAGATTAGTGTTGAGTCAAGGGCTTGATTATCTTGCTATGAACTTGAGGGAATAAAAGAAAAGAGAAAGAATAAAAAGAAACAAAGAGAACATATTGATCTTATGGAGAGTAATGACTTCACATAGAAAGAGTATGATGATTAAAAGTTGCTGAGAGTTGACAAACATAGTTTTGGTCATCGTTGCAATTATTAGGAAGTAATAAAGAAAGAGAGGTTTCACATATAAATATATTATCTTGGACATCTTTTATGATTGTGAGCACTCATTAAAATATGACATGCTAAAGAGTTGATGTTGGACAAGGAAGACAACATAATGGGTTATGTTTTCTTATATCTGAAATAAACTATATTGTCATGGATCATCCAACATGTTGAGCTTGCCTTTCCCCCTCGTGCTAGCCAAATTCTTTGCACCAAATAGAGATACTACTTGTGCTTCCAAAAACCCTTAAACCCAGTTTTGCCATGAGAGTCCACCATATCTACCTATGGATTAAGTAAGATCCTTCAAGTAAGTTGTCATTGGTGCAAGCAATAAAAAATTGCTCTCTAAATATGTATGATTGATTAGTGTGGAGGAAATAAGCTTTATATGATCTTGTGACGTGGAAGAAATAAAAGCGACGGACTGCATAATAAAGGTCCATATCACAAGTGGCAATATAAAGTTACGTTCTTTTGCATTAAGATTTTGTGCATCCAACCCTGAAAGCGCATGGCAACCTCTGCTTCCCTCTGCGAAGGGCCTATCTTTTACTTTTATCTCTTACCCTTATGCAAGAGTCATGGGATCTTCACCTTTTCTTTTTACATTTTATCCTTTGGCAAGCACGGTGTGTTGGAAAGATCCTGATATATATATCCAATTGGATGTAAGTTAGCGTGAACTATTATTGTTGACGTTACCCTTGAGGTAAAAGGTTGGGAGGCGAAACTATAAGCCCCTATCTTTCTCTGTGTCTGATTAAAACTCCGTAACCACAAGTATTGCGTGAGTGTTAGCAATTGTGAAAGACTAAACGATAGTTGAGTATGTGGGCTTGCTGAAAAGCTCTTATGTTGACTCTTTCCGATGTTATGATAAATTGCAATTGCTTCAATGACTGAGATTACAGTTTGTTGGTTCTCAATGAAGTTTCTGATTCATACTTTGCATTGTGAATAGATTATTACTTGAGCATAAGAAATCATATGACAATACCCATATATGTTGCTGTTATTAGAATGATCATGATGCTGTCATGTCCGTATTTTATTTTATCGACACCTCTATCTCTAAACATGTGGACATATTTATCGTTATCGGCTTCCGCTTGAGGACAAGCGAGGTCTAAGCTTGGGGGAGTTGATACGTCCATTTTGCATCATGCTTTTATATCAATATTTGTTGCATTATGGGCTGTTATTACACATTATGTCACAATACTTATGCCTATTCTCTCTTATTTTACAAGGTTTACATAAGAAGGGAGAATGCCGGCAGCTAGAATTTTGGGCTGGAAAAGGAGCAAATATTAGAGACCTATTCTGCACAACTCCAAAAGTCCTGAAACTCCACGAAAGTTATTTTTGGAAATAATAAAAAAATACTGAGCGGAAGAAATACCAGAGGGGGCCCACACCATGGCCACGAGGGTGGGGGCGCGCCCTACCCCCTGGGCACGCCCCCCTGCCTCGTGGGCCCCCTGTTGGCCCTCCGGTGCCCATCTTCTGCTATATGAAGTCTTTCGTCCGAAGAAAAATCATAAGAAAGCTTTTGGGACGAGACTCCGCCGCCACGAGGCGGAACCTTGGCGGAACCAATCTAGGGCTCCGGCGGAGCTGTTCTGCCGGGGACACTTCCCTCCGGGAGCGGGAAATCATCGCCATCGTCATCGCCAATGCTCCTCTCATCGGGAGAGGGCCAAGCTCCATCAACATCTTCACCAGCACCATCTCCTCTCAAACCCTAGTTCATCTCTTGTATCCAATTCTTGTCTCTAAGTCTGGGATTGGTACCTGTAGGTTGCTAGTAGTGTTGATTACTCCTTGTAGTTGATGCTAGTTGGTTTATTTGGTGGAATATCATATGTTCAGATCCTGTATGAATATTAATACCCCTCTGATGATGAACATGAATATGCTTTGTGAGTAGTTACGTTTGTTCCTGGGGACATGGGAGAAGTCTTGCTATTAGTAGTCATGTGAATTTGGTATTCGTTCGATATTTTGATGAGATGTATGTTGACTCTCCTCTAGTGGTGTTATGTGAACGTCGACTACATGACACTTCACCATTATTTGGGCCTAGAGGAAGGCATTGGGAAGTAATAGGTAGATGATGGGTTGCTAGAGTGAGAGAAGCTTAAACCCTAGTTTATGCGTTGCTTCGTAAGGGGCTGATTTGGATCCATATGTTTCATGCTATGGTTAGGTTTACCTTAATACTTCTTTTGTAGTTGCGGATGCTTTCAATAGGGGTTAATCATAAGTGGGATGCTTGTCCAAGTAAGGACAGCACCCAAGCACCGGTCCACCCACATATCATATTATCAAAGTACCGAACACGAATCATATGAACGTGATGAAAACTAGCTTGACGACAATTCCCATGTGTCCTCGGGAGCGCTTTTCTCTATATAAGAGTTTGTCCAGGCTTGTCCTTTGCTACAAAAAGGATTGGGCCACCTTGCTGCACTTTATTTACTTTTGTTACTTGTTGCTCGTTACAAATTATCTTATCACAAAACTATATGTTACCTATTATTTCAGTGCTTGCAGAGAATACCTTGCTGAAAACCGCTTATCATTTCCTTCTGCTCCTCGTTGGGTTCGACACTCTTACTTATCGAAAGGACTATGATAGATCCCCTATACTTGTGGGTCATCAGTCTCCCTCCTTGACTTGATCGTGGATGGAATTGAAGCGTCTCTTGATGTGCTTGGTTCTCTTGTGAAATCTGGATTCCTTGGCCAAGGCAATTGCACCAGTATTGTCACAAAAGATTTTTATTGGGCCCGATGCACTAGGTATAACACCTAGATCGAATATGAATTCCTTCATCCATACTCCTTCATTTGCTACTTTGGAAGCAGCTATGTACTCCGCTTCACACGTAGATCCCGCCACGACGATTTGCTTAGAACTGCACCAACTGACAGCTCCACCGTTCAATATAAATACGAATCCGGTTTGTGACTTAGAGTCATCTGGATCAGTGTCAAAGCTTGCATCAATGTAACCATTTACGACGAGCTCTTTGTCACCTCCACAAACGAGAAACATAACCTTAGTCCTCTTCAGGTATTTCAGGATATTCTTGACCGCTATCCAGTGATCCACTCCTGGATTACTTTGGTACCTCCCTGCTAAACTAATAGCAAGGCACACATCGGGTCTGGTAGACAACATTGCATATATGATAGTGAAGGAAATATGCCCTAGAGGCAATAATAAAGTTATTATTTATTTCCTTATATCATGATAAATGTTTAATATTCATGCTAGAATTGTATTAACCGGAAACATAATACATGTGTGAATACATAGACAAACAGAGTGTCACTAGTATGCCTCTACTTGACTAGCTCGTTGATCAAAGATGGTTAAGTTTCCTAGCCATTGACATGGGTTGTCATTTGATTAACAGGATCACATCATTAGGAGAATGATGTGATTGACTTGACCCATTCCGTTAGCTTAGCACTCGATTGTTTAGTATGTTGCTATTGCTTTCTTCATGACTTACACATGTTCCTATGACTATGATATTATGCAACTCCTGTTTACCGGAGGAACACTTTGTGTGCTACCAAACGTCATAACGTAACTAGGTGATTATAAAGGTACTCTACAAGTGTCTCCGGAGGTACTTGTTGGGTTGGCGTATTTCGAGATTAGGATTTGTCACTCCGATTGTCGGAGAGGTATCTCTGGGCCCACTCGGTAATGCACATCACTTAAGCCTTGCAAGCATTGCAACTAATGAGTTAGTTGCGGGATGATGTATTACGGAACGAGTAAAGAGACTTGCCGGTAACGAGATTGAACTAGGTATTGACCGACGATCGAATCTCGGGCAAGTAACATACCGATGACAAAGGGAACAACGTATGTTGTTATGCGGCCTGGCCGATAAACATCCTCGTAGAATATGTGGGAGCCAATATGAGCATCCAAGTTCCGCTATTGGTTATTGACCGGAGACGTGTCTCGGTCATGTCTACTTAGTTCTCGAACACGTAGGGTCCGCACGCTTAAAGTTTCGATGACAGTTATATTATGAGTTTATATGTTTTGATGTACCGAAGGTTGTTCGGAGTCCCGGATGTGATCACGGACATTACGAGGAGTCTCGAAATGGTCAAGACATGAAGATTGATATATTGGAAGCTTATATTTGGATATCGGAAGTGTTCCGGGTGAAATCAGTATTTTACCGGAGTACCGGAGGGGTTACCGGAACCCCCCCCGGGGGGGGGGGGGGGTTAATGCGCCATCGTGAGCCTTAGTGGAGAAGAGGAGAGGCGGCCAGGGCAGGGCCGCGTGCCCCTCCCCCCTAGTCCGAATAGGACAAGGAGAGGGGGGCGGCGCCCCCCTTCCTTCCTCTCCTCCACCTCTTTCCCCCCTTCTCCTATTCCAACAAGGAAGGGAGGGACTCCTACTCCCGGTGGGAGTAGGACTCCTCCTGGCGCGCCTCCTCCCTGGCCGGCCGCACCTCCCCCCTTGCTCCTTTATATACGGGGGCAGGGGGCACCCCAGAGACACAACAATTGATTTGATCTTTTAGCCGTGTGCGGTGCCCCCCTCCACCATAGTCCACCTCGATAATACTGTAGCGGTGCTTAGGCGAAGCCCTGCGTCGGTAGAACATCATCATCGTCACCACGCCGTCGTGCTGACAAAACTCTCCCTCAACAGTCGGCTGGATCGGAGTTCGAGGGACGTCATCGGGCTTAACGTGTGCTGAACTCGGAGGTGCCGTGCGTTCGGTACTTGATTAGTCAGATCGTGAAGACGTACGACTACATCAACCGCGTTGTGCTAACTCTTCCGCTTTCGGTCTACGAGGGTACGTGGACAACACTCTCCCCTCTCGTTGCTATGCATCACCATGATCTTGCGTGTGCGTAGGAATTTTTTTGAAATTACTACGTTCCCCAACAGTGGCATCCGAGCCAGGTTTTATGCGTAGATGTCATATGCACGAGTAGAACACAAGTGAGTTGTGGGCGATATAAGTCATACTGCTTACCAGCATGTCATACTTTGGTTCGGTGGTATTGTTGGATGAAGCGGCCCGGACCGACATTACGCGTACGCTTATGCGAGACTGGTTCTACCGACGTGCTTTGCACACAGGTGGCTGGCGGGTGTCAGTTTCTCCAACTTTAGTTGAACCGAGTGTGGCTATGCCCGGTCCTTGCGAAGGTTAAAATAGCACCAACTTGACAAACTATCATTGTGGTTTTGATGCGTAGGTAAGAACGGTTCTTGCTAAGCCCAGTAGCAGCCACGTAAAACTTGCAACAACAAAGTAGAGGACGTCTAACTTGTTTTTGTAGGGCATGTTGTGATGTGATATGGTCAAGACATGATGCTAAATTTGTTGTATGAGATGATCATGTTTTGTAACCGAGTTATCGGCAACTGGCAGGAGCCATATGGTTGTCGCTTTATTGTATGCAATGCAATCGCCCTGTAATGCTTTACTTTATCACTAAGCGGTAGCGATAGTTGTAGAAGCATAAGATTGGCGAGACGACAACGATGCTACGATGGAGATCAAGGTGTCGCGCCGGTGACGATGCTGATCATGACGGTGCTTCAGAGATGGAGATCACAAGCACAAGATGATGATGGCCATATCGTATCACTTATATTGATTGCATGTGATGTTTATCTTTTATGCATCCTATCTTGCTTTGATTGACGCTAGCATTATAAGATGGTCTCTCACTAAATTTCAGGATAAAAGTGTTCTCCCTGAGTATGCACCGTTGCCAAAGTTCGTCGTGCCCAGACACCACGTGATGATCGGGTGTGATAAGCTCTACGTCCATCTACAACGGGTGCAAGCCAGTTTTGCACACGCGGAATACTCGGGTTAAACTTGACGAGCCTAGCATATGCAGATATGGCCTCGGAACAATGAGACCGAAAGGTCGAGCGTGAATCATATAGTAGATATGATCAACATAATGATGTTCACCATTGAAAGCTACTCCATTTCATGTGATGATCGGTTATGGTTTAGTTGATTTGGATCACGTGCTCACTTAGAGGATTAGAGGGATGTCTATCTAAGTGGGAGTTCTTAAGTAATATGATTAATTGAACTTAAATTTATCATGAACTTAGTACCTGATAGTATCTTGCTTGTCTATGTTGATTGTAGATAGATGGCCCGTGCTGTTGTTCCGTTGAATTTTAATGCGTTCCTAGAGAAAGCTAAGTTGAAAGATGATGGTAGCAATTACACGGACTGGGTCCGTAACTTGAGGATTATCCTCATTGTTGCATAGAAGAATTACGTCCTGAAAGCACCGCTAGGTGCCAAACCTGCTGCAGGAGCAACACCAGATGTTATGAACGTCTGGCAGAGCAAAGCTGATGACTACTCGATAGTTCAGTGTGCCATGCTTTACGGCTTAGAACCGGGACTTCAACGACGTTTTGAATGTCATGTAGCATATAAGATGTTCCAGGAGTTGAAGTTAATATTTCAAGCAAATGCCCGAATTGAGAGATATGAAGTCTCCAATAAGTTCTACAGCTGTAAGATGGAGGAGAATAGTTCTGTCAGTGAGCATATACTCAAAATGTCTGGGTATAACAATCACTTGATTCAACTGGGGGTTAATCTTCCGGATGATAGCGTCATTGACAGAATTCTTCAATCACTGCCACCAAGCTACAAGAGCTTCGTGATGAACTATAACATGCAAGGGATGGATAAGACGATTCCCGAGCTCTTCGCAATGCTAAAGGCTGCGGAGGTAGAAATCAAGAAGGAGCATCAAGTGTTGAGGGTCAATATGACCACCAGTTTCAAGAAAAAGGGCAAACGGAAGAAGAAGGGGAACTTCAAGAAGAACAACAAACAAGTTGCTGCTCAAGAGAAGAAACACAAGTCTGGACCTAAGCCTGAGACTGAGTGCTTCTACTGCAAGCAGACTGGTCACTCGAAGCGGAACTGCCCCAAGTATTTGGCAGATAAGAAGGATGGCAAGGTGAACAAAGGTATATGTGATATACATGTTATTTGATGTGTACCTTACTAGAGCTCGAAGTAGCACCTGGGTATTTGATACTGGTTCTGTTATTAATATTTGCAACTCGAAATAGGGACTACGGATTAAGAGAACACTGGCCAAGGACGAGGTGATGATGCGCGTGGGAAACGGTTCCAAAGTCGATGTGATAGCTGTCGGCACGCTACCTCTACATCTACCTTCGGGATTAGTATTAGACCTAAATAATTGTTATTTGGTGCCAGCGTTGAGCATGAACATTATATCTGGATCTTGTTTGATGCGAGACGGTTATTCATTTAAATCAGAGAATAATGGTTGTTCTATTTATATGAATAATATCTTTTATGGCCATACTCCCTTGAAGAGTGGTCTATTTTTGATGAATCTCGATAGTAGTGATACATATATTCATAATGTTGAAGCCAAAAGATGCAGAGTTGATAATGATAGTGCAACTTATTTGTGGCACTGCCGTTTAGGTCATATCAGTGTAAAGCGCATGAAGAAACTCCATACTGATGGACTTTGGGAACCACTTGATTATGAATCACTTGGTACTTGCGAACCGTGCCTCATGGGCAAGATGACTAAAATGCCATTCTCCGGAACTACGGAGAGAGCAACAGATTTGTTGGAAATCATACATACAGATGTATGTGGTCCGATGAATGTTGAGGCTCGTGGCAGATATCGTTATTTTCTCACCTTCACAGATGATTTAAGCAGATATGGGTATATCTACTTAATGAAACATATGTCTGAAACATTTGAAAAGTTCAAAGAATTTCAGAGTGAAGTTGAAAATCATCGTAACAAGAAAATAAAGTTTCTATGATCTGATCGTGGAGGAGAATATTTGAGTTACGAGTTTGGTCTACATTTGAAACAATGCGGAATAGTTTCGCAACTCACGCCACCCGGAACACCACAGCGTAATGGTGTGTCCGAACGTCGTAATCGTACTTTACTAGATATGGTGCGATCTATGATGTCTCTTACTGATTTACTGCTATTGTTTTGGGGTTATGCTTTAGAGACGGCTGCATTCACGTTAAATAGGGCACCATCGAAATCCGTTGAGACGACGCCTTATGAACTGTGGTTTGGCAAGAAACCAAAGTTGTCGTTTCTTAAAGTTTGGGGCTGCGATACTTATGTGAAAAAGCTTCAACCTGATAAGCTCGAACCCAAATCGGAGAAATGTGTCTTCATAGGATACCCAAAGGAGACTGTTGGGTACACCTTCTATCACAGATCCGAAGGCAAGACATTTGTTGCTAAGAATGGATCCTTTCTAGAGAAGGAGTTTCTCTCGAAAGAAGTGAGTGGGAGGAAAGTAGAACTTGATGAGGTAATTGTACCTACTCCCTTATTGGAAAGTAGTTCATCACAGAAACCAGTTCCTGTGACGTCTATACCAATTAGCGAGGAAGTTAATGATGATGATCATGAAACTTCAGATCAAGTTGTTACTGAACCTCGTAGGTCAACCAGAGTGAGATCCGCACCAGAGTGGTACGGTAATCCTATTCTGGAGGTTATGTTACTAGACCATGATGAACCTACGAACTATGAAGAAGCGATGGTGAGCCCAGATTCCGCAAAATGGCTTGAGGCCATGAAATCTGAGATGGGATCCATGTATGAGAACAAAGTGTGGACTTTGGTTGACTTGCCCGATGATCGGCAAGCCATTGAGAATAAATGGATCTTCAAGAAGAAGACTGACGCTGACGGTAATGTTACTGTCTATAAAGCTCGACTTGTTGTGAAAGGTTTTCGACAAGTTCAAGGGATTAAATACGATGAGACCTTTTCACCCGTAGCGATGCTTAAGTCTGTCCGAATCATGTTAGCAATTGCCGCATTTTATGATTATGAAATTTGGCAAATGGATGTCAAAACTGCATTCCTGAATGGATTTCTGGAAGAAGAGTTGTATATGATGCAACCGGAAGGTTTTGTCGATCCAAAGGGAGCTAACAAAGTGTGCAAGCTCCAGCGATCCATTTATGGACTGGTGCAAGCCTCTGGGAGTTGGAATAAACGCTTTGATAGTGTGATCAAAGCATTTGGTTTTGTACAGACTTTTGGAGAAGCCTGTATTTACAAGAAAGTGAGTGGGAGCTCTGTAGCATTTCTGATATTATATGTGGATGACATATTGCTGATTGGAAATGATATAGAATTTCTGGATAGCATAAAAGGATACTTGAATAAGAGTTTTTCAATGAAAGACCTCGATGAAGGTGCTTATATATTGGGCATCAAGATCTATAAAGATAGATCAAGACGCTTAATTGGACTTTCACAAAGCACATACCTTGACAAAGTTTTGAAGAAGTTCACAATGGATCAAGCAAAGAAAGGGTTCTTGCCTGTGTTACATGGTGTGAAGTTGAGTAAGACTCAATGCCCGACCACTGCAGAAGATAGAGAGAAAATGAAAGATGTTCCCTATGCTTCAGCCATAGGCTCTATCATGTATGCAATGCTTTGTACCACACCTGATGTGTGCCTTGCTATAAGTCTAGCAGGGAGGTACCAAAGTAATCCAGGAGTGGATCACTGGACCGCGGTCAAGAACATCCTGAAATACCTGAAAAGGACCAAGGATATGTTTCTTGTTTATGGAGGTGAAAAAGAGCTCATCGTAAATGGTTACGTTGATGCAAGCTTTGACACTGATCCGGACGATTCTAAATCGCAAACCGGATACGTGTTTACATTGAACGGTGGAGCTGTCAGTTGGTGCAGTTCTAAACAAAGCGTCGTGGCGGGATCTACGTGTGAAGCGGAGTACATAGCTGCTTCGGAAGCGGCAAATGAAGGAGTCTGGATGAAGGAGTTCATATCCGATCTAGGTGTCATACCTAGTGCATCGGGTCCAATGAAAATCTTTTGTGACAATACTGGTGCAATTGCCTTGGCGAAGGAATCCATATTTCACAAGAGAACCAAGCACATCAAGAGATGCTTCAATTCCATCCGGGATTTAGTCCAGGTGGGAGACATAGAAATTTGCAAGATACACACGGATCTGAATGTTGCAGACCCGTTGACTAAGCCTCTTCCACAAGCAAAACATGATTAGCACCAAGGCTCCATGGGTGTTAGAATCATTACTGTGTAATCTAGATTATTGACTCTAGTGCAGGTGGGAGACTGAAGGAAATATGCCCTAGAGGCAATAATAAAGTTATTATTTATTTCCTTGCATCATGATAAATGTTATTATTCATGCTAGAATTGTATTAACCGGAAACATAATACATGTGCGAATACATAGACAAACAGAGTGTCACTAGTATGCCTCTACTTGACTAGCTCGTTGATCAAAGATGGTTAAGTTTCCTAGCCATTAACATGGGTTGTCATTTGATTAACGGGATCACATCATTAGGAGAATGATGTGATTGACTTGACCCATTCTGTTAGCTTAGCACTC
Organism: Triticum aestivum; assembly: GCF_018294505.1. NCBI lineage: Eukaryota > Viridiplantae > Streptophyta > Magnoliopsida > Poales > Poaceae > Triticum > Triticum aestivum. Next base: position 99,397,023 of record NC_057805.1, read on the forward strand.
GATCGTTTAGTATGTTGCTATTGCTTTCTTCATGACTTATACATGTTCCTATGACTATGAGATTATGCAACTCCCGTTTACCGGAGGAACACTTTGTGTGCTACCAAACGTCATAACGTAACTGGGTCATGTCTACTTAGTTCTCGAACCCATAGGGCCCGCACGCTTAAAGTTTCGATGACAGTTATATTATGAGTTTATATGTTTTGATGTACCGAAGGTTGTTCGGAGTCCCGGATGTGATCACGGACATGACGAGGAGTCTCGAAATGGTCGATACATGAAGATTGATATATTGGAAGCTTATATTTGGATATCGGAAGTGTTCCAGGTGAAATCGGGATTTTACCGGAGTACCGGAGGGGTTACCGGAACCCCCCGGGATTAATGGGCCATAGTGGGCCTTAGTGGAGAAGAGGAGAGGCAGCCAGGGTAGGGCCGCGCGCCCCTCCCCCCTAGTCCGAATAGGACAAGGAGAGGGGGGCGCCCCCCTTCCTTCCTCTCCTCAACCTCTTCCCCCCCTTCTCCTATTCCAACAAGGAAAGGAGGGAGTCCTACTCCCGGTGGGAGTAGGACTCCTCCTGGCGCGCCTCCTCCCTGGCCGGCCGCACCTCCCCCCTTGCTCCTTTATATACGGGGGCAGGGGGGCACCCCAGAGACACAACAATTGATTTGATCTTTTAGCCGTGTGCGGTGCCCCCTCCACCATAGTCCACCTCGATAATACTGTAGCGGTGCTTAGGCGAAGCCCTGCGTCGGTAGAACATCATCATCGTCACCACGCCGTCGTGCTGACGAAACTCTCCCTCAACACTCGGCTGGATCGGAGTTTGAGGGACGTCATCAGGCTGAACGTGTGCTGAACTCGAAGGTGTCGTGCGTTCGGTACTTGATCGGTCGGATCGTGAAGACGTACGACTACATCAACCGCGTTGTCCTAACGCTTCCGCTTTCGATCTATGAGGGTATGTCGACAACACTCTCCCCTCTCGTTGCTATGCATCACCATGATCTTGCGTGTGCGTAGGAATTTTTTTGAAATTACTATGTTCCCCAACAGATAGAACCTATGGCTGAAGCATAGGGAATGACTTTCATTTTCTCTCTATCTTCTGAAGTGGTCGGGCATTGAGTCTGACTCAACTTCACACCTTGTAACATAGGCAAGAACCCTTTCTTTGCTTGATCTATTTTGAACTTCTTCAAAACATTATCAAGGTATGTGCTTTGTGAAAGTCGAATTAAGCGTCCTGATCTATCTCTATAGATCTTCATGCCTAATATATAAGCAGCTTCACTGAGGTCTTTCATTGGAAAACTCTTATTCAAGTATCCTTTTATGCTATCCATAAATTCTATATCATTTCCAATCAACAATTTGTCATCCACATATAATATTAGAAATGCTACAAAGCTCCCACTCACTTTCTTGTAAATACGGGCTTCTCCAAAAGTCTGTATAAAACCATATGCTTTGATCACAATATCAAAACATTTATTCCAACTCCGAGATGCTTGCACCAGTCCATAAATGGATCGCTGGAGCTTCCACACTTTGTTAGCATCCTTTGGATCGATAAAACATTCGGGTTGCATCATATACAACTCTTCTTCCAGAAATCCATTCAGGAATGCAGTATTGACATCCATTTGCCAAATTTCTTAATCATAAAATGCGGCAATTGCTAACATGATTCGGACGGACTTAAGCATCGCTACGGGTGAGAAGTCTCGTCGTAGTCAACTCCTTGAACTTGTCGAAAACCTTTCGCAACAAGTCAAGCTTTGTAGACAGTAACATTACCGTCAGTGTTAGTCTTCTTCTTGAAGATCCATTTATTCTCTATGGCTTGCCGATCATCGGGCAAGTCAACCAAAGTCCACACTTTTTTCTCATACATGGATCCCATCTCAGTCATGGCCTCAAGCCATTTCGCGGAATCTGGGCTCATCACCGCTTCCTCATAGTTCGTAGGTTCATCATGGTCAAGTAACATGATGTGACGCCCCCGATTCAATCGTACACTAATCATACACGCAAACGTGTACGATCAAGATCAGGGACTCACGGGAAGATATCACAACACAACTCTAAAAATAAAATAAGTCATACAAGCATCATAATACAAGCCAGGGGCCTCGAGGGCTCGAATACAAGTGCTCGATCATAGACGAGTCAGCGGAAGCAACAATATCTGAGTACAGACATAAGTTAAACAAGATTGCCTTAAGAAGGCTAGCACAAACTGGGATACAGATCGAAAGAGGCGCATGCCTCCTGCCTGGGATCCTCCTAAACTACTCCTGGCCATCGTCATCGGCCTGCACGTAGTAGTAGGCACCTCCGGTGTAGTAGGAGTCATTGTCGACGGTGGCGTCTGGCTCCTGGGCTCCGGCACCTGGTTGCGACAACCAGGAAGAAGGGAAAGGGGAAAAGATGGAGAAAAGCAACCGTGAGTACTCATCCAAAGTACTCGCAAGCAAGGAGCTACACTACATATGCATGGGTATATGTGTAAAGGGCCATATCGGTGGACTGAATTGCAGAATGCTAGAATAAGAGGGGGATAGCTAATCCTGTCGAAGACTACGCTTCAGGCCACATCCATCTTGCAGCAGGTAGAAGAGAGTAGATGCTAAGTTCACCAAGTAGCACCGCATAGCATAAACCTACCCAGTGATCCTCCCCTCGTCGCCCTGTGTGAGAGCGATCACCGGGTTATATCTGGCACTTGGAAGGGTGTGTTTTATTAAGTATCCAGTTCTAGTTGTCATAAGGTCAAGGTACAACTCCGGGTCGTCCTGTTACCGAAGATCACGGCTATTCGAATAGATAACTTCCCTGCAGGGGTGCACCACATAACCCGACACGCTCGATCCCCTTTGGCCGGACACACTTTCCTGGGTCATGCCCGGCCTCGGAAGATCAACACGTCGCAGCCCTACCTAGGCTCAACAGAGAGGTCAGCAAGCCGGTCTAAATCCTATGGCGCAGGGGTCTGGGCCCATCGCCCATTGCACACCTGCACGTTGCGAGGGCGGCCGAAAGCAGACCTAGCCTAGCAGGTGTTCCAGTCCAATCCGGCGCACGCCGCTCAGTCGCTGACGTCAAAAAGAGCTTCGGCTGATACCACGACGCCGGTTGCCCATATCTTGTCCCACGTGGCGGTTAGTGCGTATAAGGTCAATGACCCAACTCAGATCAAATACCAAGATCTCGTTAAGCGTGTTATTATGAAGTAACCGCGGACGCCGACCAGGGCCAGGCCCACCTCTCTCCTAGGTGGTCTCAACCTGCCCTGTCGCTCCGCCACAAAGTAACAGTCGGGGCCGTCGGGAACCCAGGCCCACCTCTAACGGGATGGAGCCACCTGCCCCTTCAGCCCCCATCTCCGAACAGTATCATAAGTAATGTAACAGTATAAGGTATATAGAATATGCCCGTGATCACCTCCCGAAGTGATCACGGCCCAGTAGTATAGCATGGCAGACGGACAAGAGTGTAGGGCCACTGATGGAATACTAGCATCCTATACTAAGCATTTAGGATTGCAGGTAAGGGTAACAATTGTAGCAACAATGACAGGCTATGCAGCAGAATATGATTAACCGAAAGTAGTAACATGCTACACTACTCTAATGCAAGCAGTAGAGAGAAGGAATAGGCGATATCTGGTGATCAAAGGGGGGGCTTGCCTGGAAGCTTTGTTGTACAGGAAGAAGGGTCGTCGGTGACGTAGTCGTACTCGGTGGCATCAACGCCGGTCTTGGGGTCTATCGGGGAAGAAGAGGGGGGAAGAAACAGTAAATACGGAGCAAACAAAGCATCACAAAACATAACGAGGCAATATGCGGTGCTAGGTATGCTCTAACGCGGTAGGAGGTGATACCGACGAAGGGTGAAAACATCCGGGAAAGTATTCTCGGTGTTCAGCGTTTTCGGACAGATGAACCGGAGGGGGAAAGATGTGTGTTCGCTATGCTAGGGATGTGTGGCGGACAAACGGGCTGCGTATCCGAATTCGTCTCGTCGTTCTGAGCAACTTTCATGTACAAAGTATTTTCATCCAAGCTACGATTTATTTTCTACGACTTATCAATGTTTTATGCATTTTTTAAATTTATTTTATTACTTAAATCGAACATTATCCAGAACAGTGAAAGGTGATGTCAGCATGACATCACCATGACGTTAGCAGGTCAAACCCAGCTGACCAGAGTCAAACCTGGACTGTGGGTCCAGTGGGACCCACCTGTCATAGAGTAACATGTTAATTTGGGTTTTATTAAGCAGGATTAAATAGGTTTAATTAATTGATTAGGTTAATCTAATCAAGATTAATTAAGTTAATTAATTAATTAATTAATTAATTAATTAACTATTTATTATTATTATTATTATTATTATTATTATTTTGGATTCTTTTTTTATCTATTTTTGTTCTGGGGCTAGGCCCACTTGTCATTTGCTCACAGGGGCCTAACGGGCACGGGGGCACGGGCGTGCGGGTGCGGGTTGAACCTGGCCGGCGGCTGCAGGCACGGTGACACGAGATGGGCGCTAGCCGGTGCGGAGGCCGTCGGGGCACCAGTTGGGCCGGAGGGGGCGCGGCC
>NC_057805.1:99402145-99423509 GCF_018294505.1 Triticum aestivum
GGGTTTGGGTTACGAGGCCATATAGGCTAGGGGAGGTTAGGCGGGCCAGTTGGGCTGGCCAGCTGGGCCGATTGGCCCAGTGGGTGGGGGTTTGTTTATTCCCTTTTTTACCTTTTCATATTTTTCTGTTCTGTTTTATTTTAGTTACACATTAATTTTAATTTAGTAAAATAAATCTATAGCCCCTAAAATAATGTTTCATAACAATACACTACTATAAAAGGTTTTACCCTAATATAAAATAGTTTAGTATTTTATAAAATACCAAAGTCGTTCAAATAGTTGTTTTTCTACTGTTTAAATCATTTTAGTGCTTTTAATCTTTTTTACAAAAATGTGGTTCCTCCACCATTATGACTTAGGATATATTTGTCCCATTTTGAACATTTTAGTTTTAACGTTTGAAAAATTTACCGTTTGACTTGATTTTGAATTTAAATTTGAATCGGTTTCGAACTAACACGAGATTAGCAACAGTAACCATCGTGACATGGCATCATTAACAGAGGTTTACTGTAGCTTAACTACCCGGGCGTCACAATTCTCCTCCACTACAAGAAATCTCGTCCCGAGATTTAAGAGGTGGAAAACGGGGGAAAAGGTCTGGTTACGAAATTCTAACGTATCTTCTCGGTCTTGGTTGCTCTTCTCGAAGTGGTCGATCCATTATATTGATGTCTTCATTTTTCTGCTTCAAGTAATCAAGATGAAGTCGGCATGCTTTCTTTGGGGGTTCCATCGTACTTACGAATAGGTAAGGGGCAGCTCGGCTACGACACAATGCTTAGGAGGGAAACAATCTGGGGTTAACCCATGAATGAGCATAAGATTATCTCTTGAGTTAAACATATAAAATACATCGAGAGTAAGGTATGAAGGTACAATAAGAAGTTTCAAGCGGATAGATAGTAGCTTGAATTCTGAACCAGAGTGAGAAAGGGGTTCAGTGCAGCGAGAGTAAGGCGTCTGATACCAGAATAGAACACTAGGAAGGTGGCACGTGAATTAAATACGAAGCCAAGTGTGAGGAATAACCATTAGAAACAGGGTTGAACAGGAGAGTCAGGTTTCGATCTTGTGGAACTGTGGGTTATGGGCCCACCATGTGGGTTAAAAGCAGGAAGGCACTAACATTTGCACGGTCAAGGTAGCAAGGCATGTCAGAGGATAGCCTGCCGATTATGTTGGCAACAACATTGGTACCAAGGGCGAGGGACGAAGAGAACCATTTTCCCTCTCGCTGAAACGAGGCGGACCAATAGGCAAAGTTCTCGTCCATCGGTGGTTACCGGAATGTCATCAACAATAGTAACACGGTCTTACCAACACGATTGTACACTTAGGTGTTTACATAAGCAAAAGAATATTACTGCTTAGATCATATAGATCACCAGAAAGGTTAAACGAAACAATGGAAAGGAAAAGGTGATCATCAGATTAAACAGAACAATGGAAAAGAAAATGTGTTTAAACACATTACTCAGGGGTATATCCTTCCCAAGGACAAACAACACATGATATCCACGACAGGATATATGTAGAAAACCCTTTAGAAAAGGGGGAAGAAATTTCATGACATTACCCATACAACGGTGTTTGGATAATTTTATAAAGAAAATTTAGCATTGTGCTTCAAATGTTCTTATTGAAATTCGGAGTATCACATATATGCTTCAAGATAGCATTGACATGGTCTTCAGGTGAAGGTCAGACTTTCGATACACAAAGGATGCACCAGGAACAACTCATAGAGTAAGTCTTACAATTTCCTCATGGAAGAATGGTTAACCTTGCCAGAAAGTAAACTATAATAATAGGTCCTCCGGCCGGGGGTGCTAGGCATGACATCACCTTACCGGGTCATATATAGACCAATGTTATAACTCTTGGAAATGCATCCCAACCATCATATATGACCGAGATTCAGATCTGATTGGTGTCAAGATACCTCAGACTCAGGATGCCTGATAAGAAAAAGGTGCAACTGTTGGAGTAAATGGCCACGGGTAGCCTAACATTGGGCCGCCTTCCCTGGCCGGCTACCTCTGAAGCCGACTCCCGGAAGGCGACCCAGCCTCAGCAACCTCCCCCCAGGACAACTACGGGTGGCCGACTCCAGGAAGCCGGCCAAGAAGAGCGCCGACTCCCAGAAGCCGGCCGAGACCACAACCACCAAAGCTACACCCACATAATGGTGACAAGACGGGGTGTGGCCACAGTGCGGCCCACTACCCTCGAAGCCCGAGGCAGGCATGGCCACAGGAGGCCGTACGGGACGGCCGTCTCCCGTTCAGCTCGGCACTGTAGCCATGCTAACCTCAACGTCATCCACGACAGACTCCCGTACGGCCCACGGGCGGCGGGTCCCCTCGGCCAGAGAGAAGCACGGAGGCGGCCCGGCCTCCCCCAGTCGGCCAAGGGCATAGCCGGCCCCCCAGAAGCCGGCTACTCCCTTCCTCGAAGCAGGAGCCACATTAAGGAGACAAGACGAGGTAAGGCTACAGTGAGAGCCCTCGAGGCGGCACACTGTAGCCACGCTTACTTCGACCAAGCCCTCGTCATCAGAGGCGAGGCTACAGTAAGCAGCCGCCGACAAGATCCTAGGCGGTGGGGCCGGCCTGTCGCCCAAGAGGCCGGCAGCCGGCGGGACCCACTAGTCGGCGGGCCCCAATAGCAGGCGGAGAAGCCGGCGAGTGTAGACACTGACGGCTGGGACCAGAGCCCAGCCGGATTACAATTGTACCCCCGGGGGGTAGGCCTATATAAACCCCCCGGAGCACCCATGCAAAGGGTTAGCTTCTGAACACAGCACACACACCATAGAGAGAGAGAAGAAAGAGCTAGCCTTGTTCTTCTTCTCCCTTGAACCCAACAGCTCTAGGAGCGATTGTAGCTACCTTCTCTTGATCTAGTGATCATGCGGAGACCCCGCAGAGCAGGACTAGGGGTGTTATCTCCTCGGAGAGCCCCGAACCTGGGTAAGATCCGCCGGCGTGCATGTCTTCGCCTCATCCCGTTTCTAGGCACCGGCGATTTCTTATTGGCACCCACAATGATAAGCCATCCGTTGGCATATGTCGCACCAACCACCCGACAATTGGCGCCCACCGTGGGGCCAGGTGCACCGTCGTCCGGAGACCTGTTCTGGACGGGAACCCTCTTCCTCCCCCGCGAGCGCAGCCAGCCTGCTGCGCCCGATGGCGCTTGCCTCGACGCGCCGCAAGGCGTCGACGACGCCTGCGCAGCGAGCTGCCTCACCGATCTGCTCGGCGAGACTCGCATCTCTGACGAGCCTGCGTCCGACGCAGGCACGGACTACCCCGAGAGCCGCCTCGTCAGCCTCCTCGACCAGCTTCACGTCTCCAGCGAGCCTGCTGCAGACATGGAGTCGGTCGGCTCCACCGACCCGATGCTCGTCGACTCTGACACGGCATCGCTCGACGCCTACCCCACCGACGTGGTGGTCTTCGACGACCCTCTCCCTCGAACTGACAGTGGCAGCAGCGCTGTCACCGAAGTGCTGGTCATCAGCCACGTCGCCAACTCGGGCGAGAACGCCCACGACGCCCTGCAAGCGGCAATGCACGACCTCTCCGTCCCCATCCCGGCCGACGCCGACGCCGAGACCCTGGAGGCACGCCGCCTTGCCCTCATCGCGGAAGGCCAGAAGATAGCCTCCATGAGACGCCTCACCGAGGCCCACCAGCGCGAAGTCGACCGCGCCGCCTTCGGTACACCGCCGCCTAGCGGCCCGAGCCGAGCCGGCTTCGTCCAAAAGCGCGGCGCGGCCGTCGCCAGCATGCTGGGGGCAGATCGCCCCGTCTACGCCACCCCGCTCGAGAATCTGCGAGCCGCTCAGGCGGCCGCAAAAGAGCTCAATGGGCTGGGAGCCGATGAGCTCCCCTACATGACGAGACGGATCCAGCAGCTACTCGACGCGGCTGCGGAACAGCACGAAGCCGGCGCCTGAGCTGATAGTCAACCCCCGCGCCGGGAGCACGCCGTGACGTCCCGCTCGCCGACTGCGAGCGGCGCGCGCCAGAAGAAAGACAAGGAGTCGGCTGCTAGCCGCAGCCGGACTCACATCACCATCGAGCGCGACGCGGAGGGCCGCCCTCGAGCGGTGGAACATCAAGGAAATCTGCCTCCTCCCCCGCCTCGAAGAGAAAGACGTCTCACTCCGCCGCCTATCACGCACCCGACTCTTGGCGACCGACTCGGCCGCCGAGAAGGAGTCGGCGAGAACGACGCCCGCCACCGGACCAACCGCCTTGCTCGATCCTTGGCGCTAGAAGAAGAAGACGATGTCGGCCCGCCATGCTTTGGCCCCCGCATCCGCGACGAGCCCTTCCCCAAAGGGTTCTCGCTCCCCAGAGACACGCCCAAGTACAACGGCTCAGTGAAGCCGGAAGATTGGCTCATCGACTACTCCACGGCTGTCAACATAGCCAACGGCAATCGGCGCGTCGCCGTGAAGTATGTCCCCCTCATGCTGCAAGGCTCGGCGCGCACATGGCTCAACAGCCTCAAGCCCTGCAGCATCAATAGTTGGCTGGACTTCACAGAAGTCTTCGTCCGCAACTTCACCAGCACCTACAAGCGGCCTCCCAAGCCTCGCCAGCTCTCCCTCTGCGTCCAAGGGCCCAACGAGTCGACCCGCGACTACCTCACACGGTGGGCCGAGCTCCGCAACTCCTGCGAGGGGGTGCATGAGGTCCAGGCCATCGAGTACTTCACCGCCGGGTGCCGAGAGGGCACCCTCCTCAAGCACCGACTCCTCTGCGACGAGCCGTCTACCCTCGACGAGTTGCTGGTCACCGCGGACAAATACGCCACGGCCGACTCCTCAATTAAGACCGAGCTGTGAGTAGACGCCTCTGGGAAGGTGATTGCTCCGGCTCCCAAGACACCGGCTGGCGACCCTAATCGGCACCCCTACCAGAACGACCACAAGCGCAAGGCCCCCATGCCGACTTCCACCAGTCGGCAGGTGGCCACTGTTGAAGATGAGCAGCCCGAAGAACGGCCCGCTCCCAAGAAGAAGGGTGGCAGGCCGGCTTGGCAGCCGGCTTTCTCCTACGAGCAAGCTCTTGATGCCCCCTGCAAGTTCCACAGCGGCGCGAAGCCGTCAAATCACACAACCTGGAAATGCCATTGGCTCACCCGCATCACCAAGGGCGAGGGGATGTTGCCGCCTCCGCCTCCCGGCCCGCCGCCTCCAGGCCCCCAGCAGCCGGCGGCTTGGCCGGCAGTCGGCGCCATCCAAGACGAATTCCTTGAAGAGCACGCCGCCTACGTCATCTTCACCAGTCAAGCCGACGACAAACGCAGTCGGCGCCGACAGCATCAAGAAGTTAATGTAGTCGCCTCTAGCGCCCCCGAGTTCATGCACTGGTCAGAAAAGCCAATCAGCTGGAGCCAGGCCGACCACCCAGAGGTGATGCCCTCTCCTGGCTCCTATGCGATGGTCTTGGATGTCACCCTCGCGACGGAGAGGCGAGCTGCCCGATTTTCCCGCGTCCTGATAGACGGCGGAAGCAGTATCAACATACTGTACCGCGATACCATGGAGAAACTGAACATCAAAGCGAAGCAGCTCATGCTGAGCCGCACCGTCTTCCATGGTATCGTCCCTGGCCTGTCTTGCTCCCCAATCGGCAAGATCAAAATGGATGTTCTCTTCAGAGACAAAGATCATTTTCGCCGAGAAGCAATCTGGTTCGAGGTGGTGGATTTGGAGAGCCCCTATCATGCACTGCTTGGCCGACCTGCCCTGGCCAAGTTCATGGCTGTGCCCCACTACGCCTACCTGAAGATGAAGATGCCGAGCTCGAAGGGGATCATCACGGTAGCCGGCGACTACAAGAAGTCCATCGAGTGCGCCATGGCTAGTAGCCGGCTGGCCGAGTCCCTCGTGGTGGCAGAAGAGAAGAAGATGTTGGAACGGGTTGTGGCCATGGCCGGCAAGCAGCCGGCCTTGTCCCCCAACCCCAAGGATTGTGATGCGCAGGGCTCCTTCCAGCCTGCCAAAGAGACGAAGAAGATACCTCTGGACCCGGAGAACCAGGAGAGGTTCGCTGTCATTGGGGCGAACTTGGACAGTAAATAGGAAGGCGAGCTCGTCGACTTCCTCCGTGAGAATCGAGACATTTTCGCATGGTCCCCAAAGGACATGCCGGGTGTCCCGAAGGATTTCACCGAGCACAAGCTACATGTCCGAGCTGATGCGAAGCCCGTCAAGCAACCCCTCCGCTGACTATCAGAAGAGAAGCGAAGAATTGTGCGAGAAGAGATAGCCCGGCTCCTTGCCACTGACTTTATCATGGAAGTGTTCTTTCCAGAATGGCTTGCCAACCCAGTTCTGGTTCTGAAGAAGAATAACAAGTGGCGTATGTGTATAGACTACACGAGCCTGAACAAGGCCTGCCCAAAGGATCCGTTTGCTCTGCCACGGATTGACCAAGTGATAGACTCCACAGCCGGATGCGAGCTGTTAAGTTTTTTGGATGCGTACTCAGGGTACCATCAGATCAAGTTGGACCCAGCTGACCGCCTGAAGACTGCTTTCATCACACCCTTTGGAGCTTTCTGCTACCTGACTATGACATTCGGCTTGAGGAATGCCGGTGCCACTTTTCAGCGTTGCATGCAGAAATGCCTCTTGAAACAACTTGGCAGAAATGCCCACGTCTATGTAGACGACATTGTGGTGAAGAGAGAGAAGCGCGGTACCTTGCTGGAAGACCTGAAAGAAACATTCGCCAACTTGCACCGATTCCAAATCAAGCTCAACCCCGAGAAGTGCGTGTTCGGAGTGCCAGCCGGCCAGCTGCTAGGCTTCCTGGTCTCCGAACGCGGCATTGAATGCAACCCTGTCAAGATCAAGGCCATCGAGAGGATGGAGATTCCCGCCAAGCTACGAGATGTGCAGAAGTTCACTAGCTGCTTAGCCTCCCTGAAATCGTTTTATCAGCCGACTAGGAGAGAAGGCTCTCCCCCTGTACCGACTCATGAAGAAGTCCACTCACTTCGAGTGGAACGACCAAGCCGACCAAGCCTTCCATGAGTTGAATAAAATGCTGACCACTCCGCCTGTCCTGGCAGCGCCGACTGAGAAGGAGCCCATGCTCCTCTACATCGCCGCGACTAGCCGAGTCGTCAGCACTGTTGTTGTGGTCCAGCGCCCGGAAGAAGGCCGAGCCCAGCTAGTCCAGAGGCCGGTGTACTATCTCAGCGAAGTGCTATCCGGCTCAAAGCAAAACTACCCGCACTACCAGAAGATGTGCTATGGGGTGTACTTCGCTGCCAAGAAACTGAAGCCCTACTTCCAAGAGCACCCCATCACGGTCGTGTGCACCGCCCCGCTCGCCGAGATCATAGGCAGCCGGGATGCATCCGGCCGGGTGGCTAAATGGGCCATTGCACTGGCGCCCTACACGATCTTCTACCAACCCCGCACCGCCATCAAGTCCCAAGCATTGGCCGACTTCCTCGTCGACTGGGCCGAGACCCAGTACCTACCGCCGGCTCCCGACTCTACCCATTGGTGGATGCACTTTGACGGGTCCAAGATGCGCACCGGCTTGGGAGCCGGCATCGTCCTCACCTCTCCCAAAGGCGACAAGCTCAAGTACACGCTGCAGATCCACTTCGCCGCCTCCAACAACGTGGCCGAGTACGAGGCGCTCGTACATGGGCTCCGGCTAGCCAAAGAACTCGGCATACGCCGGATCCTGTGTTACGGCGACTCAGACTTGGTGGTCCAGCAGTCGTCTGGCGACTGGGACGCCAAGGACGCGAACATGGCGAGCTATCGATTCCTCGTCCAGCAGATCAGCGGATACTTTGAAGGGTGCGAGTTCCTTCACGTGCCAAGGGCCGACAACGACCAAGCAGATGCCCTAGCACGGATCGGCTCCACCCGACAAGCCATACCGACTGGCGTCTCCCTCCAGCGCCTCCTCAAGCCATCCATCAGGCCGTCTCCAGAGTCGGACTCCATCTTCGTACCGCCTGCACCAGATACAGCCGGATCCGACTGGAGAAACCCCGCAGGCGGCACGGGGACTTCGACAACTGGCCCGGGGACTGCCGTAGTCGCACCCGGCCCGGGGACTGCAACGACACAAGAAGCGGTGGCCGACTCCAATTCCACGCCACCCAACCCACCCACCCGAGTCATGGTGGCTACATTAACAGAAGAAGAAGTCACAGCTCCGTCATGGGCCCAGCCCATCCTCAAGTTCCTAGTCAGCAGAGAGCTGCCGGCTGATGAGATCTCAGCGAGACTGGTGCAACGACGAGCCGCAGCATATACAATAATCAACAGAGAGCTTGTGAAGCGCAGCGTCACTAGGGTCTTCCAGCGCTGTGTCGAGCCAGAAAAAGGAGTGGCAATCCTCAAAGACATCCACCAAGGCGAATGCGGCCACCACGCAGCCTCAAGATCACTTGTGGCCAAGGCTTTCCGCCATGGTTTCTTCTGGCCGACTGCCTTGGAGGATGCTAAAGAAATAGTCAAGAGCTGCAAAGGATGCCAAGTTTTTAGTTCCAAGCAACACCTGCCGGCTTCTGCACTCAAGACCATTCCCCTCACCTGGCCTTTTGCCGTCTAGGGACTGGACATGGTGGGCCCTTTCAAGACAGCCTGCGGCGGCTTGACACATCTACTGGTCGCTGTGGACAAGTTCACAAAGTGGATCGAAGCAAAGCCGATTAAGAAGCTGAACAGGCCGACTGCCGTGACATTCATCACTGACATCACTACTCGGTACGGCATGCCGCACAGCATCATCACCGACAACGGCACGAACTTCGCCAAAGGAGCACTGGCACGTTTCTGCGCGACGCAGGGCATCCGACTAGACTTAGCGTCCGTTGCCCACCCGCAGTCAAACGGCCAGGTCGAGCGAGCAAATGGACTCATCCTCTCCGGTATCAAGCCCCGACTGGTTGTACCACTGGAGCGATCGGCCGGCTGCTGGCTCGATGAGCTGCCGGCTGTCCTCTGGAGTCTGCGCACTACACCCAACAAGTCAACCGGCTTTACTCCATTCTTCCTCGTGTATGGTGCCGAGGCTGTCATCCCAACAGACATCGAGTTCGACTCGCCTCGGATCACCATGTACACGGAGGCGGAGGCCAAGGAAGCAAGAGAAGACGACGTCGACCTACTGGAAGAAGGCCGGCTGTTAGCACTCAGCCGATCCGCCATCTACCATCAAGGGCTGCGCCGCTACTACAACCGCAAGGTCAAGCCAACATCCTTCCAAGAGGGCGACCTTGTGCTCCGGCTGATCCAGCGAACAGCCGGCCAGCACAAGCTCTCGGCCCCTTGGGAAGGCCCCTTCGTCGCCAGCAAGACACTCGGCAACGACTCCTACTACTTGATCGACGCGCAAAAACCAAGAGCACGCAAGAGAGACGACTCCGGCAAGGAGTCGGAGCGACCATGGAACGCAAACCTCCTGAGACGATTTTACAGTTGAAAGCAGTATGTATCATGCTACCCCTTTTGTATTAAGTACAAACCAACAGGCCCCCCGAACAGTACTCGGGGACTGCCTTTGTTTATCTATGAATGACAAGTGTCATATCCATGAATGTATTATTACATTTGATTTCTTGTCTGGCACCGGGTTCGACTAGTCGGCCCGGGGACTGGCCGCCTTGAGCTATATTAAAGTTCTATCTGAAGTCAGAAAAGTAGTGTGCCGACTCCCGAGTCCTCCCTTGTTGAAAGTCGCAGCTCGAAGAACCGACTGTCCGACTAGCAAGAGGCAAGGCAGAAAGGATGCCCACACGAAAAACGGCTAAGGACCAACGAACTTATATAGCAAAAGGACGGCCTCCAAACACGCCTGCCGGCTGGCCGGCTTCCTCAACACTTAGCTTTAGTCCAGCAAAGCTAGAGTACTTCCCCCCCAATCGGCCAAGCACTCCTCCAGCCACAGATTGCAGAGCAACTGTTGGACTGGGGAGGCGGCAACCAAGGGAGGGCGGCAAAGGAAAAAGCGGAAGGATAAAAAGCAAAGTACAAGGAAAGGCCAAATGCATGCATAAGTTATATATACATATAAAGCCCCCAACAGGCTGGCAAAAGACATAAGTTCGAATACACCCAGTGGGTGGAATTGTGCAGACTTAACCAAACATTGTTCCAAAAGCAACAAGACAGGAAAACAAAAGATGGCAGACTAGGGCGCAGCACGGAAGCCGAGCTGGTCGGTGGAGACGGCCTCGCCGGCTGAAGGAGTGGCCGCCTAACGGGTCTCGGCCTGGCCACCACTAGTGGCAGGCGACGCACTCGCGCGTGACGTGGTGCTGGAGGCGCGGTCAGGCTGAGGATGGTCGGCTGCTCCACCAGCCGGCTCGGTGTCTTCACCTTCCTCCTCCTCCTCTTCGCCCTCATCGCTGGAGTCAATCTCCTCCGCCGAGTCTTCACCGTCCGCCGGGTTCAGCCCGAACCACTCCTCCGGCTGGGCGACACCGTTTTCGTCTACCTCGGGGGCGAAGACGCTGGTGTCGGTGTAGTCGGCGATCGCCGAAGCCCGCCGGATGATAGCCGGCCGCGCCGGCTCCAGCTCCGTGTCGGCTTGTTGCCGCCAGGTAGCCAGCTGATCCAGGCTCAGGCCGGGATACCAGGCCTTGACGAACTCCAGCGCCCGCCTGGCGCCGGAGCGAGCCACTGAGGCCTTCCAGGCTTCGAAGCCAGTCGGCAGTCCGACTGGGGGTGCGAGGAACCACTTGGCCGGGCCAGAGGGCGGCCAAGACTTGCGCCCCGGCACGCTGAAGCCGGCGGAGCAGTCGGTGAGCCGGCTGGATGCGGGCCTGGATCGCCAAGAGCTGCTCCTCCAGCGAACGGCCGGCGGTTGGCGAAATCTCGAAGCCAGCCTGCCTCCGCGCCTGGCGGCGGGCCTCGATGGTCTGGTTGGCGGCGGTAGAATAGCCAGGGAAATATTCTGCGCAAGAAAGAAGAAGAAAATAAGAAAAGAGCACCAAGTCAGAAAACGAGCCAAAAGTGGCAGATGGCAAGAAAGGATGAAGAGGTAAGCGGCTTACCGTCAACCAGATCTTTGATCTGACCATAGCCGGAGATCAGAGTTTGCCTGGCCTCGGCCCAGCCAGCCGCCTCCGTCTCATACTCGGCCTGGAGGGCGGCTTCGCGGTCCTGCACCACCTTCAGAGCCGCCTTGTGGCCTTCCTCCTGGTCGGCCAACTTCTTGGCCAGGCGGTCGCGTTCCTGCACCAAGCCGGCGAGCTCAGCATCCTTGGCACGAAGGGCAGTCTGAGACTCCCCCAGCTGTGCCCTCAGACTGGCGTTGGCCGCTGCAGAGATGGCAGAAAAAGAAAGAACAGTGAGAGGAAGTCGTCAAGGAAGATCCGACCCGACTGCTCAGCAGTCGGCCCGAATCTCGGGGACTACACCCAGTGGGTGCGCTGACGCGCCCCCACATGAGATAAAGAACAAAGCACGTACCTCGGCTCTCAGTAAGGTCGGCGGTCTTCTAGGTCAGCTCCCGAGCCTGGGAGTTGAAGGCGGCCGCACGAAGATTGTGGTAGTCCTGCAAGATAGACAGAAGATCGAAGTAAGAACAAGAATAGCAAAGACAAATCCACTAAGAAGTTCCAAGCCGCCTGCTCAGCAGCCGACTCAGAACTCGGGGACTACACCTAGTGGATGCGCTGACGCGCCCCCACGGAAGAAATCAATATCAAGAGGAAATCAAAATCAAGAAGAAGCAAGATGGGAAGACTAACACGGATGGCCGCCTGCGTCGCAAGGAACTCGTCGGTGAATTGCCTCAGCGCCATAGCCTGGCCCTGGAGCCGGGTCCGGACGTCCTATGCGGCCACGTTCATCACGGCCGTCCCTCCGCCTGGCGTCCACCCCGAGGTAGCGCTGGCCGCCTCCGCATCTTGGGCCGACGAGCTAGAGCCCACGGCCGGCTGCGGCTCCGACGCGGCCCTCTGTGGCTTCGACGCAGCTTTCCCCGCGCGACGACTCGGGGGCATCCAGACCGCCATCTCAGTCCTCGCGACCGGCTCGCCCCCCGCCGACTGCGCAGGCGGTGGATCAGGCCTGCCGCCTTGAGCCGCCCCAGTTGGCGGGGTCGGCACCGGCGCCCTCTCCAGGACGATGACGTCGTCGTCCCTCTCAAGTCCTGGCTGGTCGCCGCTGGCCCCTTCTGGCGAGGGCGCCATGTCCCCAGGCGCTACGACGCGCAGCGGGGTGACCATCAGGACCTCCCCCGCCGCCGCTGCAGCTACAGCCTCCGCTTGGGCCCTAGCTGCGGCGTCGGCGAGCGCCTTCGCCGCCTCCTCCTCTCGTGCCGCCTGGGCGGCGGCCGCCTTCCGTGCCTCCGCCTCCCGCGCCTCCCGCGCCTCCTGCGCATTCCGATTCGTCGCCGCCTGAAGCTTGGCGCGGGGGTCCACACGGCGAGTGGTGCTCCCAAACCCCCTCGGCGACTCGACGACGGAGGCGGCAGCCGCCCGCTCAAGCAACAACGGAGCTCTGATCATTGGAGAAAAAGACAAGGGTTCAGGAACGACCAAAGAAAAGAAAGAAAAAAGAGTATACGAAAGAATGTGAACTTACGCCGACACGGTCTGCGGTTGCTTCACCGTCTTGCGGAAGCGAGCCGACTTCACGGCCGCCTCCTCCCGCCTGGTGGCTGCCGTCCCGCCCCTGGGTTTCTTCGTCCGACTGCCGAACAAACCCTGGGCGGCGCGACGCTTCTGCCCTCCGCCCCGAGCAGGCGGTGCAGCGGAGGAACCCGCGCCGCGTCCAGATGCCGGCCGGCGGCGCGGGGCGACTTCGGCCTCATCGGAGTCCGGCCAGTCGTCGAAGGTGACTCCGTGCCCGGAGCCGCCTGCTTCGCCGCCGGCTTGGCCACCACCCGGCTCGATGTTGTCGTCCATAGCGGCCGCCCCCAAGTCGGGGTCCTCCAGATCATGTTCCGTCCGGTCGGGGACGAATCGACGCTCCGCGTCTGACCCGCCGGCCGGCCGAAGAAGAGGGCTCTGTCAAAAAACGAGCCGACTAAGTTAGAGTCGGCCAAAAGGAACTCGGCAACAAGGTTAAAAGAAGGAAAAGAGACAAGGAGAACGTACCGTAGGCGGCGGATTGGCTCGGCTATATGGCTCCTTGTCGAACTGCCATTCTTCGGTGAATTGGCAGTTCGCGAGGTAGTTCACCATATAGGTGACCTCCGCGTGCGGCATGTCCTTGGTGCACATTCGGCTCGGATCGAGCTGGCCGCTCATCTGACAGATCAGATGAGGACGGCTCTGGAGCGGAAGTACCCGGCGCGTGACGAAGGCGGCCAGCAGGTCGGGCCCCGTCAAGCCCTCCGACTGGGTCAGCACTCGCACTCGGGCGACGGCTGCGGACCCGGCCGGCGTCAGAGTCACGGCCCGGAAGGACCACTGGGGCCGCCTGCCCGCCAGTGGGCCGGCTACGTTAGCCGGCAGGTTGATGTAGTCGCCCCGTGGGGCGATGTTCCGCACGTAGAAGTACGACTTTTGCCACTTCTTCACCGATTGGATCAGCGTGATGACGGGGAAGGGGTTGTCGGCGACCGACCTCCGCGACGCGATGAAGGCGCCAGTCTGAGCCGGCACGCCCTGCATGCGCGTGCCCAGCTTGGACTGGAAGAACTCCCCCCAGAGCTCGAGGGTAGGGAGGACGCCGAGGTAGCCCTCGCACAGGTTGACGAAGGCTGACAGCAGCACCACCGCGTTTGGGGTGAGGTGGTGCGGCTGGAGCTGGTAGAAATCGAGCCAGGAGTGGAAGAAGGCGGTCACTGGCAGGCCGATGCCGCGCAAGAAGTGCGAGCGGAAGACCACGCGCTCGCCCTCCCGCGGCTCCGGCGTAATTTCCCTCGCCGGTGCGAGGCGGACCTCCACCTTGTCCGCGCCGGGCAGCCGCTGCGTCTGGCGGAGGAACTCGACATGATCTTCGTGGACATTGGAGCCGTCCCAATCCCCGCCATATTGCTCCGTGGCGGGAGGCATGGTGAGAACAAGTGCGGCGACGGAGGAGCGAGTGGTGGAAGAGCGCGGCGGCGAGGCGCTGTCGCGAGAAACGGCAAGAAGAAGAAGACGGTGGAAGGAGGAGGAGTGTGCGAGAGCCTGCCGCTCTCCCTCTCCCCCTACTTATAGCCTCGCGAGGTGAGGCCGGGGAGGCCGGACGTGGGGGAAGATGTGGGATTAACTGCACCCATTCCCCCCACGCCTCGCGATTATTACGCCCTAAAGGCGAGCCGAAACTGCCGCAAGGAGACGTGCGGGCGGTTTCGGGATGCAGAGAATCCGCGCCTGGGCCCGGGCGTGGACGTGGCGGGCCCCCGCCCTGCGGTGACGTCCCGTCGCGCGCGTGGGCTGGCAGGCTTTCCGGCCAAGAAGGGCCACGTGGTTCGCAGACGGCAAGTGGCCGGCCCGCGGCCCGATGCACACACTGGCGAGCTCCCGTCCTCCGATTCCAGAGTTTTCGACCAAGGCGGCGTGCCTAACCAAAGCCGGCTCCCAGCTGCCGGCTTGTCAAGATAGGAAGCTGATCGAGCTTCTCAACTCCTACTCAACCTCGAAGCCCAATCAGCTTCGGGGACTACTGTCGGAGTAAATGGCCAAGGGTAGCCTAACCGACTGCCCCTGGCTCTTCCAAAAAATTATCAGGCCTTTGGGGCCTCCAAGCACTCCAAGCATTGGGCCGCCTTCCCTGGCCGGCTACCTCTGAAGCCGACTCCCGGAAGGCGACCCAGCCTCAGCAACCTCCCCCCAGGATAACTATGGGTGGCCGACTCCAGGAAGCCGGCCAAGAAGAGCGCCGACTCCTAGAAGCCGGCCGAGACCACAACCACCAAAGCTACACCCACATAACGGTGACAAGACGGGGTGTGGCCATAGTGCGGCCCACTACCCCCGAAGCCCGAGGCAGGCATGGCCACAGGAGGCCGTACGGGACGGCCGTCTCCCGTTCGGCTCGGCACTGTAGCCATGCTAACCTCAACGTCATCCACGACAGACTCCCGTACGGCCCACGGGCGGCGGGTCCCCTCGGCCAGAGAGAAGCACGGAGGCGGCCCGGCCTCCCCCAGTCGGCCAAGGGCATAGCCGGCCCCCCAGAAGCCGGCTACTCCCTTCCTCGAAGCAGGAGCCACATTAAGGAGACAAGACGAGGTAAGGCTACAGTGAGAGCCCTCGAGGCGGCACACTGTAGCCACGCTTACCTCGACCAAGCCCTCGTCATCAGAGGCGAGGCTACAGTAAGCAGCCGCCGCCAAGATCCTAGGCGGTGGGGCCGGCCTGTCGCCCAAGAGGCCGGCAGCCGGCGGGACCCACTAGTCGGCGGGCCCCAATAGCCGGCGGAGAAGCCGGCGAGTGTAGACACTGACGGCTGGGACCAGAGCCCAGCCGGATTACAATTGTACCCCCGGGGGGTAGGCCTATAAAAACCCCCCGGAGCACCCATGCAAAGGGTTAGCTTCTGAACACAGCACACACACCATAGAGAGAGAGAAGCAAGAGCTAGCCTTGTTCTTCTTCTCCCTTGAACCCAACAGCTCTAGGAGCGATTGTAGCTACCTTCTCTTGATCTAGTGATCATGCGGAGACCCCGCAGAGCAGGACTAGGGGTGTTATCTCCTCGGAGAGCCCCGAACCTGGGTAAGATCCGCCGGCGTGCATGTCTTCGCCTCATCCCGTTTCCAGGCATCGGCGATGTCTTATTAGCACCCACAATGATAAGCCATCTGTTGGCATATGTCGCACCAACCACCCGACAGCAACACAAATTGATGAGATGGCATTGCAAGATTATCGGGAAATGAAAAATGGAAGCGAGTTCCGAAACATGAGTTCATCATTAAACCAAGGAGAGGATGAGGAGGTGGTTGAGGGACTCAGCATCAATCCATCGAGAATTTTGACAAGATGGATTTCATCAATTATGTGAATAAGGAGATAACAATTGTCAGATCAAATGATATAATGATTTATGTTCGAGAAAAACATCCACAATTAAACATTGGTTGACAGGTGAACCGGAAATATGGGATGGGTTGCCCGATAAATGTTAGAACGGCGACTTAATGAAACAGAATCAATTGACCATTCACTTCAAAGCAATAGGGTTGCTAGAAGTCTTGAAGTCGCACATCATAGTTCAATTGTCGGTTTTCCGGTTAGAAACAACACGGGGACCAAGGAATGACCGGATATGGCAAGAAGTATCACCTGTATCAAGACCTCTTAAGAGGTGGTGAAATTCTCATGACTTTCTTGACATAAAAGATGGTAATACTTCCAAGGTAAAGAAGAACAAATGCTGGGTAGCAAGGATCTCAATGTATAACACAAAACACGAACAAGTTTGTGTTGAGAGGGAAATCAAGAATGTTGTCGATGTTAACACAAGTCATCGAGGGGGCAAGCATGGAATTTCTCATCAGGAACTCAATGTACGTCTCGGAAGAAGTTAAAATGTTGACGATGATCACGACACATTTATCGAGAGGTTTCAAGAAGATGTAACCGATTGGCGATGACATCAAGTCAACGGAATGATGAAGCGAAAAGTTATTGAAACCATGGGTACGACACAAACTCAAAATCAAGTTTGTTGTTCAAGGAGAAATGATATGCTAAGGAAGATCGACGTAAGATTAGCTCGTCGTCGAAAGTTGTGCTCTAGGAATAAGGACCCGGTAGCACAGTTAATATTAGCACGATAATGATGTAGCCGATCAGGCTAGGAGTGACGTGATGGAGTATTAAACTTCTCAACAACAAAGTACTGGGGGTACCGAATCTCAGTGTTGATTCGATTCACAAATCGGGGTTCTCGGTTGACAACAACCCATAACCCGTGGAGTGACTATGATGGGGAAAGGTACTACTTCATCAGAAATTCATAAGATTAAGTGCAATGGGTTGATATCCTCGAGATACCAGGGGGTAATACTCGAAGGTAGAACAAAATAGAGGTTGGGAAGGCGTACTGATCTGCAGAAGGCAAGTACTTTAACTTGTCCGAGAAATAGAATCAAAGGAGAACAATCATGGTCGGAACCACGGTTGCAAAGGATCAATTCACAGATACCAGATGATATTTATCAAGGAAATAGTTATTATTACAACAAGCTTCCATGATAGGATCTCCATCGTGTCCATGGGCATGAACACAAAGTTCAAGGTCGACTCCCACTTCTCTAATGCATAACCTTTCATTCACTTCTCATTTTTGAAGAAGTTGTAATGTTGAAATTTTATCTAGCAAAATACCAGAAAAGTATGACTCGTGAAAACTTTTGAGGTCACACATATTAAGGAAGGCCTAGGTTCAACCCATCGGGGCATCGTGGAAACATATATCACAAACTTCAGGGGTAAATAACTCAAGCTCAAAAGTAGAGCATGGTTGGCCAAATAAGAGAATAGGACTTACCAATGACATTATATATCAGGGAAAGAACTTCTTGAGGTTTTTGTATACAAAGGACACTATCAGATGATAATTCAACAAAGGATCTGACATTCCATAACAGAGCTGATGTGAGCATTGGCACACAACAGAGGAAGAAAACAATGCAAGGACATTGGACTGTAGAAACAATTAACTAATTCAAAACTCAAATGCACATGAATTATCTTTTCCAAATCAAGGGATCAGAAGCCAACGGTCTGATTAAGAATGGATAAGTTGAATAGACTTGGGGTACAATCGATGGCAATTTGATTGGTCGATAACCAGCTCATGTTCAAAATGACATCTGAGCTAGAAAGATAATTTATAAGGATCAACCGATGATTGCGGGCACTCGCACTCATGTTGAATCAATAGGATAAAAAAGAAGGCGTCAACGGAGACTAATGAATACAGCCAGACATATGGGAAGCATCCATAATGCAAGCAGACAAGTATTTGCAGAGCAATAAGCTGCTAAGGATTTTCAGAGGATCGAATAGTATTTCAAAGACTTTTGTGAAACACCTGAACAACTTGGATGAGCGGGTACTCGATAGGTGCAAGAATTTATCCGTAGGGGTATTTAGGCGACTTAGAACTGCAAGGCAGTAGGCACCAAGTATCCTCGAAACAATAGCGAGAATTTCGGGGTATCTTACAATAACAAGATCAACGGGGAATGATTGTATCAATGGCAAGTGCACGTGGTTATCCATATGGGTTTATCGATGGAAGGGAATTGCAAAAGCGATGGCACAAAGTCTCGAAAGAACATCATAGAGTATCTTCCGAATCTTCTGGTGCAGCAAGCGATCATCTGGAGTGAGGGGCTCTCTGGGAGAAAGTATTTTCGAGAACCTAAAGTTAGTTTTGTTTTTAGCAAAATCATTTAACCCGAATAGAAGAGAGCTCAGAGTCCCAGAGTATAGACGAGGAATAAAAGATCATAATGCCACCCAATGGTGACGTGGGCCCGTAAGCCACACAGCCATCTTAGTAAAAAAACCTTTTCAATGACTAGACTCAACTTCGGCCAAGGAGTTTGGAAGGGGGATTCCTACAGGCAGTCGGCTCTGATACCAAATTGGGACGCCCCCGATTCAGTCGTACACTAATCATACACGCAAACGCGTACGATCAAGATCAGGGACTCATGGGAAGATATCACAACACAACTCTAAAAATAAAATAAGTCATACAAGCATCATAATACAAGCCAGGGGCCTCGAGGGCTCGAATACAAGTGCTCAATCATAGACGAGTCAGCGGAAGCAACAATATCTGAGTACAGACATAAGTTAAACAAGATTGCCTTAAGAAGGCTAGCACAAACTGGGATACAGATCGAAAGAGGCGCAGGCCTCCTGCCTGGGATCCTCCTAAACTACTCTTGGCCGTCGTCAGTGGCCTGCACATAGTAGTAGGCACCTCCGGTGTAGTAGGAGTCGTTGTCGACGGTGGCGTCTGGCTCCTGGGCTCCGGCACCTGGTTGCGACAACCAGGAAGAAGGGAAAGGGGAAAAGAGGGAGAAAAGCAACCGTGAGTACTCATCCAAAGTACTCGCAAGCAAGGAGCTACACTACATATGCATGGGTATATGTGTAAAGGGCCATATCGGTGGACTGAACTGCAGAATGCCAGAATAAGAGGGGGATAGCTAATCCTGTCAAAGACTACGCTTCAGGCCACCTCCATCTTGCAGCAGGTAGAAGAGAGTAGATGGTAAGTTCACCAAGTAGCACCACATAGCATAAACCTACCCGGTGATCCTCCCCTCGTCGCCCTGTGTGAGAGTGATCACCGGGTTATATCTGGCACTTGGAAGGGTGTGTTTTATTAAGTATCCAGTTCTAGTTGTCATAAGGTCAAGGTACAACTCCGGGTCATCCTGTTACTGAAGATCACGACTATTCGAATAGATAACCTTCCCTGCAGGGGTGCACCACATAACCCGACACGCTCGATCCCTTTGGCCGGACACACTTTCCTGGGTCATGCCCGGCCTCGGAAGATCAACACGTCGCAGCCCTACCTAGGCTCAACAGAGAGGTCAGCATGCCGGTCTAAATCCTATGGCACAGGGGTCTGGGCCCATCGCCCATTACACACCTGCACGTTGCGAGGGCGGCCGAAAGCAGACCTAGCCTAGCAGGCGTTCCAGTCCAATCCGGCGTGCGCCGCTCAGTCGCTGATGTCAAAAAGAGCTTCGGCTGATACCACGACGCCGGTTGCCCATATCTTGTCCCACATGGCGGTTAGTGCGTATAAGGTCAATGACCCAACTCAGATCAAATACCAAGATCTCGTTAAGCGTGTTATTATGAAGTAACCGCGGACGCCGACCAGGGCCAGGCCCACCTCTCTCCTGGTGGTCTCAACCTGCCCTGTCGCTCCGCCACAAAGTAACAGTCGGGGGCCGTCGGGAACCCAGGCCCACCTCTACCGGGATGGAGCCACCTGCCCCTTCAGCTCCCATCTCCGAACATTATCATAAGTAATGTAACAGTATAAAGTATATAGCATATGCCCGTGATCACCTCCCGAAGTGATCACGGCCCAGTAGTGTAGCATGGCAGACGGACAAGAGTGTAGGGCCACTGATGGAATACTAGCATCCTATACTAAGCATTTAGGATTGCAGGTAAGGGTAACAATTGTAGCAACAATGACAGACTATGCAGCAGAATAGGATTAACCGAAAGTAGTAACATGCTACACTACTCTAATGCAAGCAGTAGAGAGAAGGAATAGGTGATATCTGGTGATCAAAGGGGGGGCTTGCCTGGAAGCTTTGTTGTACAGGAAGAAGGGTCGTCGGTGACGTAGTCGTACTCGATGGCATCAACGCCGGTCTCGGGGTCTATCGGGGAAGAACAGGGGGAAGAAACAGTAAATACGGAGCAAACAAAGCATCACAAAACATAACGAGGCAATACGCGGTGCTAGGTGTACCCTAACGCGGTAGGAGGTGATACCGACGAAGGGTGAAAACATCCGGGAAAGTATTCTCGGTGTTCAGCTTTTTCGGACAGATGAACCGGAGGGGGAAAGTTGCGTGTTCGCTATGCTAGGGATGTGTGGTGGACAAACGGGTTGCGTATCTGAATTCGTCTCGTCGTCCTGAGCAACTTTCATGTACAAAGTATTTTCATCCAAGCTACGGTTTATTTTCTATGATTTATCAAAGTTTTATGCATTTTTGAAATTTATTTTATTATTTAAATCGAACATTATCCAGAACAGCGAAAGGTGATGTCAGCATGACATCACCATGACATCAGCAGGTCAAACCCAGCTGACCAGAGTCAAACATGGACTGTGGGTCCAGTGGGACCCACCTGTCATAGAGTAACATGTTGATTTGGGTTTTATTAAGCATGATTAAATAGGTTTAATTAATTGATTAGGTTACTCTAATCAGGATTAATTAAGTTAATTAATTCTTTAATTAATTAACTATTTATTATTATTATTATTATTATTATTATTTTGGATTCTTTTTTAATCTATTTTCGTTCTGGGCTAGGCCCACTTGTCATTTGCTCACAGGGGCCTAACGGGCACGGGGGCACGGGCATGCGAGCGCGGGGCGAACCCGGGCGGCGGCTGCAGGCACGGTGACGCGAGATGGGCACTGGCCGGCGCGGAGGCCGTCGGGGCACCGGCTGGGGCCGGAGGGGGCGCGGCCAGAGCGGCGCAGAGCAGGTCCAACGCGAGCGGGGCGAGCTGGGCGGCAACAGACGCGGCGGGACGGCAGCGGAGCAAAAGCAGCAGCAGCACGGGGTGGACGCCGTCAGGGGCCCACCTGTCATAGACTATCTGAACGACTTTGGTTGCGCGCCGCGGGCGGGCGTGGTGTTCAGGGAGCGCCGGGCGGGGCGCTCGTGGGGTGCGCCG